>NC_136496.1:21102650-21215150 GCF_053919585.1 Euprymna scolopes | reverse complement strand
GCATATTTGTGTAATTATTATTGCAAGAATAAAATTGTCACTTTTTTATATACCCAAAATTGACAGTGTTTGTTATATACATTTGCCGAGCATTTTGGCACACGATTTATGAATAAATAGAACTACAGCACAACGTAACCGTCTGCCGAGATCAACACTTATATTCTTTAGTTTGAAAAGATGCCCCTGAAGAAGGTCGGAGGTTACACAAGCTTAAATTTTATTAAAATAACAACCAAGATGAGGATAGTAGTCCAAGTGATTCCGTTTTTGTTAGTTCCCGTATGTGAGTCGATTCAATTCAGTTACGACTGTTGTTCATTTTTTTTTTCTTATTCACCGACAAAACGAGACTTTTTTTTAATAATTTCAACAATTTCAATCATAATTTATATCATATCTGCACTATTACAATGTAATGTAGTTTGTAGGGGACTAGGATATACAGGGTGTCCGTAAAGTTACTATACAGTCTTACAAGTTACTATACAGACACCCTGTAATATATTAACAGTACAATAAATTTGCGCTCTTCCAAAGTTAGCTTGCGTGGCATGCTTGATTAAATAAACCTGTAAAAAAAAAAATATATATATTAACTATTAATACAAATATAATACAATAAAACAATAAGACTGTATAGTAACTTTACAGACACCCTGTATAAATCCCAATCCCGTTACAAGAGAATAATGAAACGAATGGAATTGAAGGAAACAAAAACTCAATTGATGGATAAGATAAACGTGTCGTTTATTTACTGTTAAAAGAATGAATGTTTTAGATATAACATGTGTTCATGTCCGCGCGGGTGTAACCATCGTTCGTTGCGGGACTGGTATTGTAGAAGGAAAAAGGAAATGTGTGTTTATCTCAAGTTCGGGTTACTATCGTTTGTTCGCGCGTGGGAAGAGAAGTGAGTAATGTAATAGAACGAGAAATGGCAGTCCATCGTGTAGACAAAGAAAAGGATAGAGGGTTGACGTCAGTTAGCAGTCAGCTACGCGAAGGTGTTCTCAGGGACCAGTAGTAGATAGAAAGAGAAAGAGTTAGAATGTGTACGTACGGTCTGTTAGCTTTTTGCCTCACATAGTAGCAAGTGGTGTGAGGTACGCGCCTCCCAAAAGGGAGGCGGCGGTTCGCCGAACCTCTCAGCCCGAGAGCTGGTCCTAAAAGGAAGAAGCCGCTTGTTGCTCTTTCTTTTATAGGTTGCTTCCGGTGGTCTTTTGCGCATGTGTGTATTTCCTTTGAAAGGAAGTGACGTCGTCCATCTTTGTGTGTACGTGTGCGCGTGTGTGAGTACATGTGTGTATGTTAGCGTGTGTGTATATGCACGTGAATGTGAGTGTATGTACGTGAACGTGAATATATGTACGTGTGTGGACGTGGGCACATATGTTTGTGTGCGCGTATGTATATGACAAGTAATATAGCTTGAAATGTGAACGTGTGTTTTTGTGTGAGACTTGAAAAGGCTTGCGCAAGTTATTACCCTTTAAGTCAGATCCAACATTGTGTATGAAAGTCTTGCAAAGACACAAAGGAAAGAAATTCGACACAAGTTTTTTTTCAGTTTAAAGAAAAGGCATTTATTACCGTTTCTACACCAAGCCACCTGACATGTATTTTCCAAGCCAGCAGCAATATGGTCGTCTGAAAATCTTGATTAAAAAAAACTGCTGTGTCAACAACATACTCAAAAGTCCCTGTTCACACATTGTTCAAAGTCCTTTTTTTCTTCCTTCCTCTTCCTCCGACCACATTGTGACGTCACGTTTGCACTACGGCTTGATCATTTGCATATATATATATATATATATATATATATATATATATATATATATATATATATATATAAGTAGCTTCGTTATACATACGAGTAATTACAAATCCAAAATTCTTTTTTCTTTTATTCAAATAGACACCCGTTTTTCTATTTTTAACCGTTACTTTTGACGTTGTGTGTGTGTGTGTGTGTGTGTGTGTGTGTGTGTGTGTGTGTGTGTGCATGTGTGTGTGTGTGTGTGTGTGTGTGTGTGTGTTGTAATTAACCAGTTTTGTTTTCCTTTTTATCACTACTTTATTTAGACCCCAGCACCATTTTCGGCATATCAACCCTTACCTTTTTTTTTTTTTTTTTTTTTTCTGATTCCAGGTTTAAAACACGTCTTCAAAGCGAGTGGTCACAGCACCAAAAACGAACATAAACTACATACTGAGTATATTCTATCATAAACATGTATGTATAATGTACGCACGGTCATCATAGTTGTGTATATAATGTGTGTAGTAGTTATGACGTATAAACATATACACTAAACAGGTTCAATCAACAGGACGAATAGACTTATTTGAAGTAGTTCTTTAACATATTTGTTGGCAGTCGGTACTTGAAACTATATAATAAAGAAGCTTCTAACTTCATTGCACGTGAAGCAACACCAAGACAACTTCTTGTGACTTTAAACATAGCTTTTATTTCTGTTCAACATTTCAGGTCGAATCATGCTGTCAGTTTCTCCTTGCTAGCTTTTGCATCTTGGGCCATAAACGTCCTCTTGGCTTCCCGAACATACAAGAAATGATGCTATCCTCAACTGAATAGCATGATAACTGAAAACCAACACTCTCTCACTCAGTCGTTAACCTAATATCATAAAATATTTCCTTGTCCCTCAAACAGAAGAGACGTTGCGAGCCTGTCTCTGCTTTATCATTATTTTCATGGCAAGTGCTCATCTATGGTTCCCCCTCACCAAACTTTGATGAAAAACACTCGTCTAACCAAAACCATTATCAATAGTTTCCCACACTCTTTATCTGTGCCTAAACCTAAATGTAGATTCCATGAACAAAGCTTCTTTCTTAGAACTGCACGCCTATGGAACTCTCTCCCGATTGGCTGCTTTCCAGCCAATCTGATTGTCTTCAAGTCCAACGTTTATCATTATTTTCATTGCAAGTGCTCATCTGAGCTTCAATCTATGCCCCCCCCTCGCCAAACTTTGATGAAAAACACTCGTCTAGCTGAAAACACTATCAATAACTTCCCACACTCTTTATCTGTGCCTAAACCTAAATGTAGATTCCATGAACAAAGCTTCTTTCTTAGAACTGCACGCCTGTGGAACTCTCTCCCGATTGCCTGCTTTCCAGCTAGCTACAATCTGATTGTCTTCAAGTCCAACGTAAACAAGTTCTTGATGAACCGTCCCCCTAAGTAATCCAATTTACGAAATTCCCACTACTTATGTTTACTATTCTATAATCACATGGACTAATGTATCCCAAATTAACCCTTATCCTCGAGTGGCCTCCGGGCCTTGATAAGTGGTGATTTCTGTGTAAAATGTTTTCTCAATCATTAAATCATTTCTATCTGATAGGCTTATAAAAGTAGTGGTTGATGGACAGAAATCAGAAGCCCACAGTATTAATGCTGGAGTCCCTGGGGCGGGGGGTCCATCCTGGGCTCAACTCTCTTCCTGATCTGCATCAATGATCTCTCAAAACACATACTTAAATCATTCGTTGACATCTATGATCATGATAAGACCATCTATGGCAACACATCAAAGGCCGTAAATAACAAAGTTCTCTCTGATTCTCTCTCTTTTGATCTTGAGCGTGTGGTACAATGGGGGAAGAGGTGGCTGGTTACTTTTAATGCATCTAAAACCAAGCTTCTATCTTTACATCATCAACGCTCTGATCCCCATCTGGCATCAATTGAAATGATTGGGGAGGCTCCATGTTTTGACAAGCTTCTGGGATTGACCTTTACTCCTGATCTAAAATGGAACACGTACATCAAATCTGTTGCCAAGGTCGGTGGAAAAATGGTGGGATCCTTCTACCGCTCCAGTAGATATCTCACTGCTGATGAAATTCTCTATCTATATAAAAGCCAAGTACGTCCAAAGATGGAGTACTGCTGCCATATCTGGGCAGGAGCTGCTAAAAAGTTTATCCTGCCTTTACAGAGTACAAAATAGACTTTGTAGCTTAGTGGGGGATGCCCTTTTCTCTTCCCTGCAACCTTTTTCCCACAGAAGAGGCGTTGTGAGCCTGTCTTTATTTTATCGTTATTTCCATGGCAAGTGCTCGTCTGAGCTCCAATCTCTGGTCCCCCCTTGCTAATCTTTCACGAAAAACACCCGTCTATCTGAAACCACTGTCAATAATTTTCCCCACTCTTTATCTGTGCCTAAATCAAAACATAGATTCCATGAACAAGGTTTATTTCATAGAAGTGCACGCCTGTGGAATTCTCTTCCATTTGCGTTTCCCACCTGACTACAACTTGGATGTCTTCAAGTCCAACATAAACAAGTTCTTGATAAACTGCCCTCTTAAGTAATCCAATTTATCAAATCTCAAATACTAACGATTACTACGATATTATCCCATTGATTACTGTACATGCATTAACCCTTATCCCCGAGTGGCCTCCAGGCCTTGATAAGTGGTGACTACCATGTAAAAAAAAAAAGAAAAAAAAAACTCAAATCAAATTTTCAAATGAGGCCAACTTTTGTTATTGTCTCAACTTTGTTATTGCTATCATTCAATTCGTCCTGATCGTTATTGTTATAAATTCGACCTGAATTCCATTATCGTCAGTGAAATATTTACTATTTTTTTAAAATCATTTTATAATCAAATACCTCAAACTTAAATGTGGAAACTTGCTAATCTACTTGCTAACTAGTCGTAACCAACCAGTTACACATAAAGTGGCTTCATGTCTTGTTATGATTTTCATGAAAAAAAATGCAAATAGTGATAATACAAATTGGCACGTTATTTTATTGGATCTTGTGTATAATAGGCACCCCCAAAAGTGTTTCTAAAACCAAAAAATACACTTTTGCTTCTAAAAGTTTTAGTTGAATTTTCTGGGGCTACCAGGTCAGGAAGTCTGAAGATACTGGCTTCTTGACCTAAAAATGCATCAAACTTTGAAATATTTACTTGCACAAAATATAAAAGTACATAATGAACAAATTAGGCAGAAGGCCATTCAAAAGTGTGGGGATAATGAGTGTCGTTGGTCATCCATGATCTCAAATACTTAAAATTGTCTATCTTATTCTTAACTAGAAATATATCTCAGTCACCACAATACCACATTCACTCCAGAGGCCGTCCTACTTAAGGTAAACCCAAATTTGAGAAAATTTTATTGAATTATTTTCCTTTCACTTTGCAAAGTAAAAAACAAAAACAGCAGTTTTCCTCTACAAAACAACCAAACTAAACACCATGAATAAATATTTGAAGATATGAAGAACTTGAAGCATTAAAACTTTTACCAAAATGACGAGATTCGACATTAAATAACCCGAAAACAGTTGATATGCTATAAAATGAAACAACCAACCAATCTAAATTTGCTGAATCTAAACACTCTTAAATGATTATCTTTTCAAGAGATTATGTCAACGCAAATAGAAACGTGATTAATTAATAAAAAAAAACCCAAACAAGTGAAGCATGCATGGTCCTGAGTGAGTACACAGTGAACGAGCCATGACAGTTCAGCACCTTCCCCTCCCCATTTAGTCCCAAACGTGAAAATGAACAAACGATGCAGTTTTATGCCTTAACATATTTAAATTTGAGTTCTGCACCATGCAAAAAAAGAAATGACTAAGTCCATCATTTGAATAAAGGTTGATTCATATTTTAGTGGATATCTAATTTTGTTCTCATGGGGAAGCCACTTAATAAGGAAGAAAAAAAAAACGCAAAAGATATCTTGAATTGGAACGTTAGCCAACTCGTACCCAACTGCAACATTGATAGACCTCAAGCAATAACGTTGGAACAAACTCGACCGGCAATGCCAATACGAACTCAAACAATAACCATGTTCTATTTCAGTCTGATGCTGTCAGATACAACTAATTACATTCTTAATCCTGATTTCCAGACAAATCACCTTCCAAAATGTTCTAGATGATCCATAATGCGCAAGATTAATATTTGTTATATATATCACTCACAGGCCCCACGGCATTGCCCAGTCGTAATAGGCTGCTGGAAAAATGGTAGGATCCTTCTATAGATCCAGTAGATATCTCACTGCTGATGCAATTCTCTATCTATATAAGAGCCAGGTACGTCCAAGGATGGAGTACTGTTGCCACATCTGGGCAGGACCTGCTAAAAAGGACTTATCCTACCTTGATAGAGTTCAAAATAGACTTTGTAGCCTCGTAGAAGATGCTCTCTTCTCTTCCCTTCAACCTCTATCTCACAGAAGAGATGTTGCGAGTTTGTCTCTGCTTTATCATTATTTTCATGGCAAGTGCTCGACTGAGCTTCAATCTATGCCCCCCTCATGCCAAACTTTCACAAGAAACACTCGTCTAGCTGAAAACACTATCAATAATTCCCTCCACTCTTTATCTGTGCCTAAACCTAAATGTAGATTCCATGAACAAAGTTTCTTTCTTAGAAGTGCACACCTGTGGAACTGTCTTCCGTTTTCCTGCTTTCCAGCTGACTACAATCTGATTGTCTTCAAGTCCAACGTAAACAAGTTCCTGATGAGCCGTTCCACTTAAGTTAACAAATTTACCGAATTTCCATTACTAACGATTACTATATTGCCCAATTGACTGCTGTACACTCTTAACCCTTATCCTCGAGTGGTCTCTGAGCCTTGATAAGTGGTGATGCCCATGTAAAAAAAACCCCAAAAAACTTAAATATGATATTTTAATTCATGCAGATTTTATATTGATCATTATTATAGAGCTAATTCTCTACCAATTATAATGTTCTACCCAATGTATAGAAGCGGCCGCCTGATGTGGCCTGGTTATAAAATATGCTGTAATATGATGCAGATTTCATATTCTGTACCCAATATACAGTAATGATTTCAAAAGTTTAAAAAATATATAACTTGAGTGCCATCAGTTAGAATCGAAACCAAAACATGTAACTCTCCAGCATTATTTGTTACTGTGTGACGTGAGTCGATATGCATAAAAAATTTATAACATTGTTGAAGGATTAATGTATATTTGCACATGTGTAGAAATAACATGTTTACTTAACTTACGCCTGCCAAGTTCCAATTTAAAAAAATAAAAATTGATACATAAGCAGCTATTTTTACAGGCTAAAAACCAAATTGAACTTGTCTGACAGGTCCAAGTCCCCTATATATTAAGTTGTAAGTCTGTAGGCCAAAAATTGACAGAGTAGTTTGGTAGAGACCGTTCTTCACAAAGACAAGGTTACGTTTATATATATATATATATATATAATAATCCACGTACAGTACTGTTTTGTTATATTGCAACTCATCAGTGTGGCTAGACTAGCACCTTTCCTTAGCCGTGGATTGAATCTACAACCATTGCATTAACCATGGATCGGTGCTCATAAACAACCTCCTCAAATGTTCATTAAATAAACATTCGCCAATCGCTTTTACAGTGCTCCAGCTGCTTGTCTATTTACAAACAAACAGAGAGCCTCGCTTAATAGCCAAATAGGCACTGAACAAGATACATTTACGACAGTGCTCAACCCAAAGAGGGGGGCTTAATATATAGTCATCCACATACAGTACTGTTTTGTTATATCACAACTCAATAGTGCGACTAGACTAGCGCCTTTCAATAGCCGTGGATTGAACCTACAATAATCGCGTTGATAATTATATCAATTATGGATCAGTGCTCATAAATGACCTCATCATATATATATGTATCTATATAATTATAAAACTCAAATGACCTTGTAACGAGTGATGTACCCCACTTTCCGGTTTATGACATCAGGTTGCACATGCGCGCATAAACATTAACCCATAACAACGTAAACAAATAAACACAAATAATCGCTTCTTTTGTAGATTTTGACCTGGGCACTGAAATATTAACGTTATTATTTCGAAATTATTATTTAACATGGGAAGAGTGGGGGTGTTTTGCAACTATTCTTTATTACAACTATACTGTCGCTATTTTCTTACAATTAAACAACTTTAACCCATTGACAAACATAAGAACAATTGTAGTAAAGCCAAGACTACTACTACTACTACTACTACTACTACTACTACTACTACTACTATTACTACTACTACTCTCTATCCGTCTCTTTTCCTTCCTTCCTTCCTTCCTTCTGTTTTTTATATTTTGTTTACATTTAGAGGTACAAAATAGTTGTGTGAGAACGGTGAATTTGCTGACACATTTACTAATCTGTTTCAATATTAGTTTTATTTTATTTTATTTATTTAGGTTTTATTTTTTTGCTTCAGGTTTTATTAATTATTTTTTTTTTAGATTTTAAGTTTCTATAACTTTGTTGAAGGATTCCAATATGGGTTTTTCATTCTTATATTTCTCATCGGTAGGTTCATGTGCGTTTTTGCTGCTAAATGACTTTCGTCGACGTTCAATTCGTAGGAAAATCATGTTTAATTTTTTATTTTTGAGCGATTATTCAGAAAAAATAGGTAACTTTACACGAATAGGGAAGATTTTTTTTTTCCTGTTTTAGTGATCCGTCCGTGATTTTTCATTTTAATATACTTTCATAGAAATGTTTCTGTTATGTCAAAAAAAAACTATTTTCTTTACATCACAAGTGTCACACTCATACATGAATTCCATAGCTAATATAACATACTGACCCAACGGGTCACGGGTAGTCTAGTATATTTAAAAAGTTCAAAATGTTTTCATCAATATTTGGAAGTTCCAAGTTATATCTGCGGTAGCTGTACAGTTCTAGGAGGTTCACCATCCCAGGCTTTATCTTTTCTCTTTAAAATGCATACCGTTTAGGTGTTTTGTAATGGTAAAATTATTTTGTCAAAGTCAGATTCAGAGAAATATTTTTCAGTGAAAAAGTTTTCAGGTTTTATAATAAAATGTGAGAAAAACGAGAGACACTGTCATACGGTAAACAAAACAAAATAATGAGTTAAGAAGGCATATATTCACAAAAGAGATCATTTATATATGTTTAAAATGGAAGTTTACAGCAATAGGAAAACATAGAATGTTCGTGAATATTTTTAGATTTCTTGTGAAAAAAGGGATTCATTAGCTGAGACATTAGAAATTTGGATCTGCTCAATAAAATAAATTATAATTCATAAAAAGTTGTTTACAAGAGTTGATGTTCTTTATTTATCATATAAGAAAATAGTTCAGTGATAAAAGTTTGGAAATATTTAAACTGATGAGTTGTTTTAAATGAGCAGACGATATTAAGAGATTCATGCCCACTAGGGAATATTGACAGGCATGGGAGTGCACTTTTTTTTTTCTTTTTTTGTTCGCTGTCTTTTCACTCTCCGACCTTGTGTTACATCCACCCCCCATCAGGAGGGAGCGAAGTAAATATCTGCTATAAAAACAAAAATACATACCCTGACTAATCCATTGCTCAACTCTTCTGCGTTGAGCAATGGATTACACATTTGCAACACAGTTGATGTTTTGAGCCAGAATAGATTGAGGTGGGTGACTCTATTACTGCTCCACCTCCCAGTAGTGCGAATCAGTAACGGTTGCTAGAGAGGCTGGTCATGGAAGCTGGCCATCTGAGGGTGTAACATTGAGGGGTAAGCAGTGGTTCCTAATCTTAGTCGCTGAGGGTAGCAGGGTTCCCGGTGCCAGAGAGACCCGGTTTTCTATTCAACTGAGCCAGATGGATTAGGTGACTCTTTACCACCTCAGCAGAGTGGCCAGGAACGGGAGAGATATTGCCGCACATCTATGCCTTTGTTCGGAACCCGTCCTTCATTCTGGACACACAAAATCACAACAGCACGTAGTCCTCATAGCTCTAGGCTGAATTGGAATGAGCCCCAACAACCCTGTCCTGGTTCAGCTCTTCCGGGTTAGCATGCTGCCGATGTTGGGATAAATCTCGACCAGTTGCAAAGCCTGACCACAAGGATACACAAAAGAATGGATGATGTAGGTTTATTGAAGTCGATAGATTTAGAGACAAGATAGAGAGACAATCTCAAACATGGAGTCAATTAGTTAAGAATGATCTTAGGAAATTGGGATTACAACCAGGCCTTGCACCAAGTTCGAAACGCCTGAAGAAGAGCTATCAAATAAAGCTCATCATTTTAAATTTTCAACCTCGTATAACAACCCCCACCCCACCCCGCGAGAGTGAGGTATATATCTACTTTAAAAACAAAAATACACACCCTGACTGTAAATCTTATATATAAATGGCTACATGTCTGTCTGTCTGCCTCCATATTTTCAAACTCTATCTCCTCCAAAACTGAAAGTCGCAGGGTGGCACTAAGAGCCTCAAATAATTGGATTTTTTATGGACCATTCTTTTATGGATCTTTAGGGGGTTAAAATTGTTTTTAAGGGGTCAAAAATGGATCAAAATTGAAAAATTCATTAAACATTTTGTACATTCATCTTAGTTTATTTTTAATTTTTAATCAGTTTGTATGCATGTCCCATTAATGTAGTTGTAGCGAATCGCCACAGACATTAGAGTGGCTGGACAAGGAGCGTTCCAGTTGCATGTACATCTGTTATCTACACCCACACAAATGATGCGGGCATAAAACTAAAAACTTGTTTTTTTTTCCCACCGATAGAGTTGAAAGCACACCACGTGACGAAGGTGTTGACTTTTTGTCCAATTGGCATTCAAAGGAAGCGAATTTCAAAAATATTTTTCTGACAGATCCGCTGAAAGCCGATCGAATGGTAAAAAGGGGCACTGTGCACCAAAACCAGACAGTCGAACTAGTTAGCATGCTGTAATCAACACTGACTTTGTCGAGGTTCAACGTTAAACCACTGATATAACTTCGCGCGCATCACTCATCTAAATTCTCCATATGAAAGTACCAGATCAGCGAGAATTAATATTTTCCCTTCTTGCTTCTTTTTGTTGTGCATACTAACGTCCGAATCTCACTGGATTAACAATACTGAACTAATTAATATAACGGATTTTAATGCCGTTTTAAACAGACAAAGAAGAAATATTTTTATATCTAAAAAAACATTTTGCCTCAGTCGGAGAAAGATTTCTCTCTCCTGCTTCTTATTACATGTTTTAATTCAAATTCTATCAGACTTTAATTAAGAGAAAAAACATATTAAGTCCTAGCGACCATACAAACCATTACAAACATTGCCTTTATGCCAAAATATTTCTTTCCAAAACATTTTTACATTCTCACAAACTTTGAACGATTTATTTATTATCACTTTTTTGACTCGTGTGTTGAATCGACACACACATAAAAAAATACGGGTCCTAGATATGACCTTAAACTATATCCGATGGTGAGGCCCCAGCTTGCGGGATTTGGGGAGTGTGCAGCCACCCTTTAATTGCCATTGTTCTCAGGTCTACTCTGACTCGGAGTGATAGTACCTGTTAGGGTCTCAACTATGGGTTAAATAGAAAAATACAAATATATTCTATTAAAAAACTTTTCTTCAAAATAACTGCATTTGGCATTAAATAACCTGAAAAAGGGTTGATATGCCATAAAACAAAAACAAACAAACTAAAAAAATATGCCAACAATAAAACATGTTGCCACATCTGGGCAGGAGCTGCTAGAAAGGACTTGTCCTGCCTTGATAGAGTTCAAAATAGACTTTGTATCCTCGTAGGAGATGTCCTTTTCTCTTCCCTGCAACCTCTATCTCACAGAAGAGATGTTGCGAGTTTGTCTCTGATGTATCGTTATTTTCATGGAAAGTGTTCGACTGAGCTTCAGTCTATGCTCCCCCCTCGCCAAACTTTCACAAGAAACACTCGTCTAGCTGTAAACACTATCAATAATTCCCCCCACACTTTATCTCTGCCTAAACCTAAACGTAGATTCCATGAACAAAGCTTCTTTCTTAGAAGAGCACGCCTGTGGAATTGTCTCCCGTTTTCCTGCTTTCTGGCTGACTACAATATGGTTGTGTTCAGGTCTAACGTAAATAAGTTCTTGATGAGCCGTTCCATATAAGTTATCAAATTTACCGAATTTTCATTACTAATGATTACTATATTGTCCAATTTCTACTGTACACTCTTTAACCCTTATCCTTGAGTGGCCTCTTGGCATTGATAATGTGGTGATGCCCATGTAACAAAAAACAAAAAAAAAAAAATGATTCATTATTCCTGGCTATCTTAAAATAAAAACTATGTTATTAAGTTTTATATTTGTCTTTGCCTTAATGCTAATTTTGACAACCTTTTATTTCTATTTTTTTTGTTAGGGGTTAGGAAACATTTACCTATGCTCACATCATGTCTGTGATACCGGGCATCAGTGTATGTTGACCAACTCCCCTACACCGTGGTAACGTCGCCAACTTTAAATGCTACAGTTTTGGTTTTGATTCTATCTGATGGCACCTACATACTTTTATTTTTACTTTTGAAATTATGACTTTATAATAATATATACGAAATTTGGAAAAATTAAAATATATTTAAGTGCATTTTACGCCCGGGCAACCCCGCCCCCTCCGCTAGTATTACATAAACTAGCAGCGACCAGCAATTACGATTTCTGCTGATTTCAAATAAACATTATGGCTACTACTGCTTTTTCACACAAACACAAATAGTTATGAAACTCGCTTGTGATGTCACAATAGAAAATAAATTCACAGTAAACTTTTGTCCAAAGACTATTTTAACAGTAGATAATGTTCTTTGAAAAACATTTGAACAGTAAGACATGATGGATTATTTCCCTTGATTTCCGTCTGACCTTTTTATTCGAAAACAAAATTCGATGCTTATTTTCGAATACAACCTATTTTCAAAACAAAAATACAGAAAATTCTTTGATGTACGTATGGATATATACGTACATCAAAGAATTTTCTGTATAGAACGAAGATGCCATACTCCAAAACTCACGTAAATTGATCAAGTACATTTTTTAAACTAAGAAAATCAAATTTTATGAGAGAGCGGTACGACGTAGGGTCTTGATCCGCCATCTATATATATAAAAGCGAAAATTTATGTATGTATGAATGTATGTATGTATGTACGCTTTTCTTCGATGTCCACAAAAGGCTTCTTTCAGAGAAGCGCTCGCTCGGTTCACAACTTCTTAAAACTTTTTATATCATTTATAAATTGTAATATCTCACACTTAACCACGGAGCTCGCCTGTCTATTTAATTTTATTGACTTTCAAACGTTAATTATTCCACATTTCCCACATTGGCACGCGTTACATTCGGTTTTCGGTATGAACAAAAAGCGAAACTCGACTTTAATAAAAGCACCCCCCCCCCCCGCTTCGGCGGCACGGGGGACAAGAGCGTTTGGGTTGGCAGCAGAGTGAGATCCGCTCCACGTGGAGCTGGGCGCCAGTTTCGAGTCATCTGAACAATTCGGAGTTCTCTCTGACCTGGCGATTGGCCCAAAATGCACTTCCACTCAACAACATACAATGCAGTTCCGGGTTTTTGGAGTCCCCGTTGTTGGACAACGGCCGTAGAAACTACTGATCACGCTTTCTTCGATTGCCGCGAACTCCACCAGTACTGGTCGTATGTCAGCGAGGTGACGGCTCGCATCGATCCTGAGCATCCTCGCCCAGTTACTGTATCCAATGTTGTGGACAACGTGAGGCCGCCGTGGGACCGGGAAAGACAAATGGTCTACGTTACGATCCTGGCTGTAGCGAGAATGGTGATTTGGACGTTGCGTTTGCAAGGTTGCCTGGGGGTGTTGTCTTTTTCTGATCAAGATCTGATCGCTTTCTTTAAACACCAACTACGGGTGAAGATCAGATGTGATAGAAGAAGGCTGCATCGCGCTGCATTTGACAGAAGATGGATACATGTGGCAAGTCTGTGTGTACGAAGAGGAGCCAAATTTGAATACGTGTTCCCCGCCTAGGTGTGGAACGCACATTCTGTAAAGTAAAATTAAACAAGTAGCCTCTCAGCTAGCTGAGTGTGTGTTCCATCCCTCCCCGATTAGGAAGCCTCCAAGATCCCCATCCCCTCTTACCTGCAATTTTTGTTTTAACCCCTTGCTCTAAATTTTACCCATCTTGGAGAGAAAGAAATGCAAACTAACCCCCATCCTTACCCACAAAATTTTCTTTTCTCCATTCACCCCCATCTAGAGGGCATCCCCACCTAGAGACTGACCCACAGAAGCGAGGTTCCTTTTACAAACCTAGTGGAACGGGCAGTCTATCAACTAGATGGGGTTGGGAGGGTCCTACTAATCACCTTTTGTTTTTTCTTCCCCCACCCTCGACACAAATGAATTATTGTACCATTTTATTGTTATCTTTTTGTTTTTACACGTCAATAAAAAATGTTTTAAAAATTGGGAGTTAAGTAGGACGTCCCCCAATATGAAAGGGTGAA
This sequence comes from Euprymna scolopes, assembly GCF_053919585.1. NCBI lineage: Eukaryota > Metazoa > Mollusca > Cephalopoda > Sepiida > Sepiolidae > Euprymna > Euprymna scolopes. The sequence goes on along the minus strand of NC_136496.1, from coordinate 21,200,763 downwards.
TGCGGTATTATGGCGAAAGAAGATACTAGCTGGGAGAAACTTTTGACTTTGTTTAGTTCTGGAGTGACAAGGATGACAAACGACCCCCACAATCCCCCCTTTTGAGTTGGCCATGTGCCTAAGTTTTTTGTTCATCGTTGATTTTGACTGTATTTTTAACATGAATAAAAGTTTTAATATCTCAAAGTGTAGTATCTGTTCCGAAGCAAAGACCAGCAAAGACCATATGTGGGGGTAACCCCACATATCTGACCTTGGTCAATGTAGGGATCACCCTACAGACGAACAGTTACTATCCAGCTCCCATTTCCCACCTCTCGGGAGCTGGTCCCCCCTTTCCCTCCCCCCTCCCTCTCTCTCCACATTAAAAACGGCCTTGTGCCTAATTTGCTCAGTGGGGAAGCAAATAAATCCAAATAGGCCCAGAGCCAGTGAATGTTTGTTGACTTCATCATATCAGACGGGGGGGGGGGGGGGGAGCGGGTTTTTGAAAACAAACAAACCGATTTATTGACCTCATTAAAAACTGTTCCACACAAAATGCTGCCTGCTGAATACCTATCCCTGTCACGTCAATAAAAACAAGCACCTGTTTTTTTTTCACACACACCTACAAACACCCGGGCAACGCCGGGTACCCCTCGCTAGTCTATATATATAAAAGCGAAAATGTATGTATGTATGTATGTATGTATGTACGCTTTTCCTCGATGTCCACAAAAGGCTTCTTTCAGAGAAGCGCTTGCTCGGTTCACAACTTCTTAAAATTTTTTATATCATCTCTAAATTGTAATATCTCACACTTAACCACGGAGCTCGCCTGTCTATTAAATTTTATTGACTTTCAAACATTAATTATTCCACATTTCCCGCATCGGCATGCGTTGCATTCGGTTTTCGGTATAAACAAAAAGCAAAACTCGACTTTAATTACAGGCCGACAGGCCGCTTGCCCGCGCGCCCTCCGGGGCCCGGGTGACATGATCAAAGTGTAGTATCTGTTCCGACAGATACTGCAAGCTGTGACTGGCTATGACTAGCAAAGACCAGATGTGGGGGCAGCCCCACATGCTTGACCCTTAACCAGCTCCCATTTCCCTCCTCTCGGGAGCTGGTCCCCATTTTCCCTCCCCCCTCCCTGGACTCCTCACATTAAAAATTGGCCTTGTGCCTAATTTGCTCGGTGGGGGAGCAAATAAATACAACAGGCCGAAGGCCACTTGCCTGCGCGCCCTCCGGGGCCCAGGTGACAAGATCAAAGAGTAGTATCTGTTCCGGCAGATACTGCAAGCTATGACTAGCAAAGACCAGATGTGGGGGCAACCCCACATGCCTGACCTTTAACCAGCTCCCATTTCCCACCTCTCGGGAGCTGGTCCCCTTTTTCCCTTCCCCCTCCCTTCACTCCTCACATTAAAAATCGGCCTTGTGCCTAATTTGCTCGGTGGGGGAGCAAATAAATACCTACTGCAAGCTATGACTAGCTATGACTAGCAAAGACCAGATGTGGGGGCAACCCCACATGCCTGACCTTTAACCAGCTCCCATTTCCCACCTCCCGGGAGCTGGTCCCCTTTTTCCCTTCCCCCTCCCTTCACTCCTCACATTAAAAATTGGCCTTGTGCCTAATTTGCTCGGTGGGGGAGCAAATAAATCCAACAGGCCAAAAGCCAGTTGTCTCCAGAGAGCTAAGTAACGTTTGTTCAATGTCGACTTCATCATATCAGACTGTAGCTTTCATTTCACTCCTCCTAATAAACAGGGAGCGGGTTTTTAAAAACAAACAAACCGATTTATTCACCTCATTCAAAACTGTCCCGCACAAAATGCTTACTGCTGAATGCCTATCGCAGTCACATCAATCAAAAACGTACTCCTATTTTTTTTTTAACACTTTACTATTTTCCAACTGCGCGTCGTGAAGGCTTTGTTTTTTTTTCACGGGCACCTGTTTTTTTTCACATACCCCGAAAAACACCCAGTCAACGCCGGGTACCCCTCGCTAGTCTATATATATATAAAAGCGAAAATGTGTGTATGTATGTTTGTGTGTATGTATGTATGTTTGTGTGTCTGCTAAAAACTTTCCACAGACACAACAAACATTCACAAACTTGGTCTCATATGAAAGCCCCACCTTCCAGACGACAAATATCGAAAAATTGACCCAAAGTGACTATCAGAAGTGCGTCAACTGATCGATTTTCTGCAGGGGGGCCCCCCCAAAAAGTGACATTTTAATGTTAAACATTACATATTTTTAAATCGATTTATAACTGCCCCAAAAAATACAGCCGCCAACTCTTCTACATAAAGTATACACGCAGCCATTTATTTTGGGTCAACTTGTATTTAAAACCCGCTGAGTCATGTCACGTGATCTTGACGTCAGCAAGTTCTAATGGCTGTCTTAATTTACAATTTAAAAATGTTGCTATCGGTAAAAAAAAATTAATTAAAGCTAAACTATGAACTTCTACGCTATGGCAACGTTACCAAAGTTATTACCACATTCAAAATAGGTAGATACGATAGTTAAACGAAAAATAACATAACATGTGAAGTAAAAAAAAAAATACGCTTACAAAAGATATTAACGATCGAAGTTTTTTTTTAAAATAAAAACAGCCAGACGCCATTTTCCAGTCTTTAGAGTAAGGCAGATGAAGTGAGAGAGAGAGAGAGAGAGTGAGAGAGAGACGCAAACAGAGAGAGAGAGAGAGAGAGAGAGAGAGAGAGAGAGAGAGAGAGATGTCTAGACAGAAAACGAGAAAAACGTTAACTTTTTCACCCCAAAATCGACAATTTTTGCCAGGGGGGAGGGTCATGACATCGTGACCTGATTTACTTTAAATAGTTGATAAACCAAACAAACTTTAAAGACGTCGCTTTAGCTCAGGTATTTAAGGCCTTGGTTCATTATCTAAACGTTTTGGGTTCGAATCGTGGTGTGAGATTTTTTTTGTTGTTTTTTTTTATTTTTTAAATTTAAATATTGAACCCTGTATTATTTAAGCCATTTTTCACGTAATGTTCGTTCATTTTTCTGTTTTAATCGTTCGTTTGCTTTATGTTATTTTTTTTTGTGTTTTACCCCCCCCCCCCCCCCCGCTTAATTAAAACGTTGTTTTCTTTTCTTACTTCGCTTATAACAATGCTTACATCATCATTGTCGTCGTCGTAACGCTCGACGACTTTCAAACATCTTTCACTTCTGGCTGGCCGATTTTATTTTCAAACTTCACCTCAGGGGTTCGGCTTAGATCCTACCCCCCCCCCGGCTAGTATTCTATCAAAGCGAAAATGTATGTATGTATGTATGTACGCTTTTCCTCAATGTCCACAAAAGGCTTCTTTCAGAGAAGCGCTTGCTCGGTTCACAACTTCTTAAAATTTTTTTATATCATCTATAAATTGTAATATCTCACGCTTAACCATGGAGCTCGCCTGTCTATTTAATTTTATTGACTTTCAAACATTAATTATTCCACATTTCCCGCATCGGCACGCGTTATATTCGGTTTTCGGTATAAAAAAAGGCGAAAACGTTTGTTCAATGTTTACTTCGTCATATCAGACTGTAGTTTTCATTTTGCTCCTCCTAATAAACAGGGAGCGGGTTTTTAAAAACAAACGAACCGTTTTATTGACCTCATTAAAAACTGTCCCGCACAAAATGCTAACTGCTGAATAGCTATTGCCGTCACGTCAATCAAAGACGCGCACCTTTTTTTCTTTAACACTTTACTATTTTCCAACTGCGCGTCGTGAAGGCTTCGTTTTTTTTTTCACATTTTCGGGGTTTTTTCACATACCCCGAAAAACACCTGGGCAACGCCGGGTACCCCTCGCTAGTTTTAAATAAATATGAACCGTGCTGAAATAATAACATTAGGAACTTCTTCGAAATAAGAACGAAAATCAAAAGCCACAATATGTAATTTCCATTAAAAACTGGTAAAAGTCACTTAATTGTGGCATGAGTGGATTGCAAGCAAAAAATGTTTTCTATTCATTAAAACAGTTTATGATACCGAGCCAAAGGTTCGATTTTTAGGGGGGAAAAAGCTAGTAATAAAGATGGGGAGGGAATCTCGGCGGTTTACATGGAGTTATCTCCCCGTGGCGTGTTAAAAATTTCCATAATGGCTGACTTCAACGTGCTCTCATAAAAACGTGTTTTTCCGCCGTAAAAAGAAAACTACTCAATAAAATTAAATGATTTTTTTTCGGAGATCTTCAGTACAAAACGGATACGTACAATATAACCTTTTTTTTTTTCGATATTTTCATTTTTTTAATGTCTTGATTAGACTGTTCAAGTACCTTATTTTTTGTTGTTAAATAGTATTCCATGATGACATTTTCGAATTTAAATCGGTGCTAATCTTAAGATTAAGTCGAAAGTTCGATTTTTTTTTTAAGATATCGTTTTAAGCAAAAACAATATTACGTACTTAATTCTCACGTCGAAAATAGTAATATATCCAAAAATTACAAAAATTCATCGAGTAGAAAGTTATTTACAGTTAAAAGTAATTTTTACAGAAAATTGGGTAAAATTGCATTGTTCTTATCTGTTATAATGTAGACGATAAAGAGTTCACACAGAGGCGACATAACTTGGAACGCAAAAATTAGATTCCATTTTAATGGATTAACATTTTAGCGCATAGACTTTATTTTACTAAAAACACGACAGCAGTTGTTTGTTCTACTCGATGGCTTAATGTATTTTTTTATATAATAGTATTTTCGACATTACAATTAAGTACGTAATATTGTTTTTGTTTAAAACGATGTATATTTTTTTTTTATCGATCTGTTGACTCTTTAACAAACACTAAACACATTGAGAAATATACCTTTTGCATGAGACCAAGAAACCGGCTAAGAACGATAACTCTAATTGGACTAAAGCTTTTTGATTGATTTATCGCCCTTGGCAGTATTTTTATTCTGTTGTGCACAACGGAAGTGAAGGGAGTTTTCGTGTTTACATCTTTTTACGAATGACTTGAAAGCGAAAAATATCTTCAAAAAAAAAAAAAAAAAAAAAAAAAAAAGAAAGAAAAAAGACAAAACAGGATGAAGATCCGTGCGAGACTTGGACCAACTGTCAAAGTTGTTGAAATCGAAGATGATGTAGCGCCATTCGTTCAGCTCCGCAATACGGATCCTCATCCAACATGCGTTTGGAAATCTTTTGAATCAGTCAGTGAAAAATTATTATTGTGAAAAATTTCTTAATTTTGAAAAATTATTATTTTTTTTATGTTTTAACAAATGTGTTTATTTTTGGTACTTATAAGTTTATTGTACTGCGCTGAAATAATAACGTTATGATTTAGAAAGCCATTCTTAACATGGGAAGGTGTTTTGTAACTATACTGTACTTTCATCTTACAAATTAATAATAATAAAACGTTTAACTTGAAAATACTATTTAAAAAAATAGCGCGGTACAATAAGTGCATAAAATAAAACAGGCACACTATAAAGTCAATATTATATCAAATTATGTCGTTAAATATTTCATTTGATGGCGGACCTGTACGACAGTGACCACCCCCTAAAAATGCGTGTTTTCACCTTTTTTTTTTTAAATTCTTTCCGACGATTATCATAGATTACAGACTTAAATATCATATGAGCAGAAAAAAAAAAAAAAATTGGTACTGTTAGCGGTTTTAGTTCCATGCCGAACACCGTAAAAAAAACCCTGAGTTTAGTTTCCCTCTCCCTACGCATGCGCAAAGAACATGTTTTAGTTGCCATAGTAATTAAACGATCATGAATTTTTATCGACTTTTTTTAATAAGTTTTTCTGTTTATGAATATATTGAAATAAATGAAATTACTACACATTTATTAGTAATAATTTTTTTTTATATTTACATTTTATATTTACATTTTTTTTAAATGAAAAGAAAAAGTCGATAAAAGTGAGACATAAACGGTAAAACGTCGTCATTTAAAAAGAAAATCCTATTAAAAAAACAAAAAGCCGATAAAAGTGAGACATAATTTTTTTCCTTTAATATTCATAAACAGTAAAACGGCCAAAACGCCATTTAAAAAGAAAATGCTATTAAAAAAAAAAGAAAAAGTCGATACTATTTATGAATATTGAAATAAATGAAATTACTACACATTTATTATAATTTTATCGACTTTTTAAAAAATTACTAAACATTTATTAATAAAAAAAATGGGTGCTAGTGCACTTATGATCCGCGCGATATTTTAAATCGTATTTCTAAGTTTAATTAAAGTTTAATGTTTTTTTTTTATTCAATTGTAAGGTTAAAGTAGAGAATATGGCAACTAAAACATGTTCTTTGCGCGTGCGTAGGGAGGTGGAGAACTCATTTTTTTTTGTTTATGGTGTTCCTATTTACAATGTCTCCCCACGGGACACAGTTAGACACCAGGGTCGTTTTTTAATGTGGAGAAAAGGAACAAAAATAAAAATTGTCTCAGTCATGAAGGATTTCTCCTGCAGTGCAGGAGTCCTGCACTGATAGAGAACACGAAATTTAAGTGCAGCACTGCAGCATCTGAAGAACAGATACTACACTTTGATCTTGTTTATTTATTTGCTTCCCCACTGAGCAAATTAGGCAGGAGGCCGTTTTTAATGTGGAGATAGGGGGAGGGGGGAGGGAAATGGGGATCCAGCTCCCGAGAGGAGGGAAGTGGGAGCTGGATAAGAAACTGTTGGTATGAAGGGTTGCCCCTTCAGTGACCAAGGTCAGATATGTGGGGTTACCCCCACATATGGTCTTTGCTAGTCATAGTATCTGCCGGAACAGATGGTATTTATTTGCTCCCCCACCGAGCAAATTAGGCACAAGGCCGATTTTTAAAGTGAGGAGTGAAGGGGAAATGGGGACCACCTCCCCGGGGAGTAGGGGAGCTGGATAGTGACAATTGGTATGAAGGGTTGACCCTACATTGACCAAGGTCTTATATGTGGAGTTGCCCCCACATATGGTCTTTGCTTGCAGTATCTGCCGGAACAGATACTACACTTTGATCTTGTTCCGAAGGCCAAATAAAAAATTTTTTTATGGTGTTCGACATGAAACTAAAACCGCTACCAGTACCAAAAAATTAACGACTTTCTCGTTATAACGTTCTATTTCATCGCTACCTGATTTACTATCAATTCTTTACCGATGTGTTACGTGATTAGAACGTTATAACGATAAAGTAAAACCCTTCTTAAAAGGCCTTAAATTTATTTATTTATTTTTCTACTAATATGGTACTTAAGTCTGTAATCTATGCTAATCGCCGGAACCCCCCCCCCCAAAAAAAAAAAAAACAAAACAAGGTATAAAACTCGCTTTTGCAGGGGGTGGGCACTCTCGTTCCGCTCATTTGATGTCTCCCAAAAAATGCTCATTTAATTCGCCTTTTTAGGCGCTAAAATAGACCGGCTCTCAAAGCAGCGTATAATCGTTTGATAAAATCCGATAATGAAAAACGGAAAACAAAAGTAAATTTCATTTTCATATTTATATATATAAAAAAAAAATGGGTGTTTGTATTACAGTACACATAGATTCGAAAAAGTTGTCAAAAAACAAATATATAACAAATAAATGTTATCAAAGGCAAGATAAGTTACTTTTCTACCAAACTGGATATATTTTTTGTGTTTTTATTCAATGTAACATATTTATTCAGCTCGAAAAACATACAGTGTTTACCGATGTATTCGAAAATTCAAGATGGCGTCTCACACCCTCTTTAACACGGTAAGTTTGGGAAAAGGTGTTATAAATAAAAAACTATACAAAATACTATTAAAAATCCGCCGAATATATGTCAACCTATTTCACGGTAACATATATTGAGCGAGTTTTTAACAGTATTTTATCCGGTTTTTTATTTATAACACCTTTTCCCAAACTTACCGTGTTAAAGAGAGAATCAGACGCCATCTTGAATGTTCCAATACATCAGTAAACACTGTATGGTTTTCGAGCTGAATAAACATGTTACATTGAATAAAAACACGAAAAATGTATCCAGTTTGGTAGAAAAGTAACTTATCTTGCCTTTGATAACATTTATTTGTTATATATTTGTTTTTTGACAACTTTTTCGCATCTATGTGTACAGTAATACAAACCCCAAAAAATAAAGGTGCTTGTTAAGATAGAGTGTACAGATCGATTTTTTAAAGATGTCGTTTAAAGCAAAAACAACAGTACTTATTTGTTATGTCGAAAATAGTAATGCATCCAAAAATGATTAAAATTCGAGTAGACCAAAAGCCATTGTGTTTTTAGTAAAAAGAAATGGTACTCATGCAGAGAGTGATCCGTTCTGAAATAATAACGTTATTTAAAAAGCCATTCTTAACATGGGGAGGGGATGGTGTTTTGTACCTATTCTGTACTTTAACCTTACAATCGAATAAAAAAACATATAAAACTTTAATTAAACGTGGAAATACGATTTAAAAAATAGCGTGGATCACTCTCTGCATTAGCGCCAAAGAAATCATCGCTATGATCTAAAAACAAAACGTCAGTCATTAAAGTGGCGGAAAAAAGAGATAAGTATGTCCCCTGTATTCGCAATCTTCAAGGTGTTTAAGTCTAGGGAAAATGCAATTTCTCCCAATTTTCCGTAAAAATTACTTTTAATTATAAATCATTTTCTACTCGATGAATTTTCATAATTTTTGGATATACAGGCTGTCCAAAAAGTCACTGAAGGGTTTTGAACTTAAATAGATTCTTTATTTTTGAGGATCTCTTTCTATAATTTGAACACAATCTTACTAAGACACTGGGAATTTAAAAAAAAATGCAAAATTCAAACAATCTTTATTTATGAAAAATGATCTCTTTTAAATGTTGCCCATTTTCAGCTTCATATATTTGTGCTCTTTCCAAAACATTAGTTATATCAGATTGCAGAATCTCTGGATTTTTTATTTTATTTTCACCCCAAACAAGGCACAGTGCCACTTTGATGTAGGAGACTACTATCAGGGACATAAGTTGCAGGGATACTATGTAGGGAGTTGAGCGGCAAGATGTCTTTTCCCATTACACTTGAACTTCTGCATATCAGTACAGTTGGGAAAGCAGGAACCCAGAAGGGAATTCTAAAGGGAAGAAACTATTAGAGTAGAAGGCTTTCTTGCATCTACGGATCTCTACTGTGAGGGGTGGGACTTTGTTGTTGTTTGTTGTTGAGAAACTAGTAGCAGATGCATCAGCCCAAATGTGACAACGATACTCCATACACTGGCAAATGATGGCCTTGTAGAGGTATAGGATATTTTCAGGCACAAGTAACTTTCTAGCATGATAGAGAGAGCCCATCTTCTTCGCAGCAGCCTTGGCAATGCTATTGATGTATCTGTTCCAACTCATGTTCCCTGTGAACGTTAAGCCGAGGAGTTTGCCTGAAGTACTTTTACTTTAACCAAAGTATCTTTAGCCATAGCTATTGGTGGTTGAGAAGGTTTCTTGTAATTATTAAAGGAAACAAGCTTAGTCTTGGCAGTATTGAACGTTACCATCCATTTTTGGATCTCTTCCTCTAGGGTTTCCGCTATTGTCTTGGATATATGTTCATTCGTTTTCCCCTCATGCCTGTTATAGAGTGTAGTGTCATCAGCAAATATCCCTATCTTGGAGACTTTTTTTTATCAAGGAGGTCATTTATGAATATCAGGAATAATAAAGGTCCAAGAATCGACCCCTGAGATCCACCCACATTTATATCATACTAGCATTTCAGCCCGGCGTTACCCGGGTGTTTGGAGGTTTGTGTTGAGCAAAAACAAAAAAAAGTGGTAGTAGGAAGACAGGCTAGAACCTGTACCGCAAAGGAGGAAAAGAATGGGAAAAAAAAATCTGACGTCTTTGCTGTTACGACCACCACCAAACCGGAAGTCACATAGGTTTTAATTAAGGCTAGACAATCGAAAAGAGACGATAACTTTCGAAAATATCAGCGAAAAAAGCGACCCCCCCTAGAAAAGTGCCCAGTTGAAGGTGAAGATATTTATGTTTTTAGCCAATTTTTCAATATTTGTCGTCTGAAAGGTCGAACTTCAAAACGATACTGATCTTGTAAAAATCTGTCGTCTCTGTCAAAAGTTTTAGGCAGACATACAAACATACATACATACATTTATATATTGGTAACTAAAAATTTTCGATCCAAACCGATTAAAAAGCTTGCCCTATCTCTGAGTACTCTTTATGTAAAATTTCAAATGTTTAGAGCAGAAATTGTCTGAGTAATTTGGTAGAGACCGCAGAGGTAAAATTTTTTTTAACTTTGACTCCTATTATGACCCTGTAAGATTTATTGTTTTGGGCTCAATACAAGTTATTAAGTTAGATCCATGTCCAAGGAACCTATATCTAAAATTTCAAGTGTTTAGACCCAAAATTGTCGCAGGAGTTTGGTAGAGTTCTCAAAGGTCCAATCGTTGAACTTTGACCCCTTAACAGCCTAATTTCTGGCCGAAAACGGATTAGAAAGATTTTCCCAAATATATTAAATTTCGAGTGGGTAGATTTAAAATTGACAGAGTTATTGTGTAGGGAAATGTACACACACACACAGACACATGGACACACAGGAAGACGCACAGACACGTTCACTTTTATAGATATATAGATTCGACGTATGACCATCGAGGACAACCTGGATTCTTCTCTTATTTAAGAAGGATTTAATTATGCGATTGCGATTTAACTCCCTTATTTCATTTCTGATGTTTTCCTTCAATTCTTGCAGATTTTGGGGTTTGACATTTCGAGGTCTGCCAGCTTGCGTAATGAAATAAGGAAGTTAAATTGCAATCCTGAGATTCTGCAATCTGTCATGAATAATGTTTTGAAAAGAGCGCAAATATGCGGAGCAGACAATGGGCAACGTTTAAAAGACATTATCTATATATATAAAAGCGAAAAATGTATGTATGTATGTGTGTTCGCTTTTTCTCTATGTCTACAAAAGGCTTTTTTCAGAGAAGCGGTCGGTCGCTTCACAACTTTTTAAAACTTTTTATATCACATATAAATCGTAATATCTCAGAGTTAACAACGAAGCTTGCCTGTCTATTTAATTTGCTCGATTTCGGGAAGATAAATATTCAACATTTGTCGCTCACTGCATGTGGGTTAGTCTTTTTCCTATAACATCTTGGGGGGAAAAAAAAAAAAGCGTTCAGCAGTAAATACTATCCCGCAGTCAAACTTGACCTCATTAACTCATTAAAACGGGCACCTGTCAAATCCAAGTAATTAAATAAATTCAAATGTGTTTCCGTTAGCATCTTGTGGTGGGGCAATGATTAACGTCACACATTTTTTTTTTCACACTTTAATTTACAACTTTGCCTCAACGGTTGGGGTTCGATCCTCATACTTACTTTTTTTTTTAACCCCCCCCCCCCCACACACACCTCCAAATACTTGGGCAATGCCGGGTACCCCTCGCTAGTCTATATATATAAAAGCGAAAATGTGTGTGTATGTATATTCGCTTTTCATGTATGTCCGCGAAAGGCTTTTTTCGTCAGCCTTCTCGCTCGGCTCATTCCTTCTTAAAACTTTTTATATCACGTCTAAATCGTAATATCTACGACTTAAGAATGGGGGTCACGGCTATCTTTAATTTGTCCAACTTTTACCAGCTATTTTCGAGATATTTTTTGATCGCTGTGCGGGGAAAAACAGAAAGTGGCTTGCAGCGCAAAACTAGTCATACATCGCACGATTTAACTTCCTCGCACCTGTCAATTTCAATTAATAAACCTTAACTTAACACGCTTATTAATTCCTTTCCCTTCGTGGCCGAGATGGTTAGGTGTCTGACTTTTTTCCTTTTCGTTCCCACCTTCACATCAAGGCTTCGGGGTTCAAGCCTACATTCCTACTAAAACTTTTTTTTTCTTTTACACCTCCAAACACCCGGCCATGTTTTGATCTAACCCCTCCCCCAATACACACACCTCCAAACACCCGGGCAACGCTGGGTACCCCCCGCTAGTCTATAATATAAATTTCACCTGTCTGTTTAAATGTATGTATGTATGTCTGCCTAAAACTTTTAACAGAAGTGACGGATTTTAACGAGATTGGTATCGTTTTGAAACTCGACCCTTCAGATGACAAATATCGAAAAATTGGCTAAAAACATTAATTCCTTCACCCTCACCTGGGCACTTTTCTACAGAGAGTGGTCACTTTTTTCGCCAATATTTTCGGAAGTCATCCTCTTTTTTTGATTGACTAGCCTTAATTTAAACCTTCGCCAATTCCGGTTTGGTGATGGATGCAACGGCAAAGACGTCACATTTTTTTTCACATTCTTTTCCTCCTTTGCAGTACAGGCTCGAGCCTGCCTGCCTACTACCAATATTTTATTTTATTTTTATTTTTTTGCTCAACACACACCTCCAAACACCCGGGCAACGCCGGACACCCAGGCTAGTATTAAATAAAAACATTTTTAATGTTTTTATTTAATATTATTATATAAGGAATCATTTTGATTTAAAATCTATTGAGAAATACACATTTTAAATATGTAAACATTAAAAATAAGGAATAACAAGTTATTAATTATTTTTAATGTTTTTGTTTAATATTATTACACTGGGATTTAGTGACTTTGCCGGCAAATGTTTAAAAAATAAAATTATTTGAATTTCAAATTGCCATTGCTAAAGTTTTATTTTGAGATGATTATTTAAAAATTTAATATTAGTAGTCGTCTGGGCTAGACTAAGAAATTTAAAAAATAAATTGGAGCTGAGTATTATATTATTATAGTATTATATTATTATAGTATTATATTATTATAGTATTACATTATTATAGTATTACATTATTATAGTATTACATTATTTTAGCATTACATTATTATAGTATTATATTATTATAGTATTAGATTATTATAGTATTACATTATTATAGTATTACATTATTATAGCATTATATTATTATAGTATTACTTTATTATATTATTATATTATTATAGTATTACATTATTATAGTATTACATTATTATAGTATTACATTATTATAGTATTATATTATTATAGTATTATATTATTATAGTATTACATTATTATAGTATTACATTATTATAGTATTACATTATTATAGTATTATATGTTTATAGTATTACATTATTATAGTATTATATTATTATAGTATTAATTGTAGTATTGCTGATGATATGATGCAACAATAACAAATAGAGACTGACTAGTCAGAAAATTTGATTTGCCATCTTAAATGCTATTTGGGTCTGACTTTAAAAATTCAACAACAGTACTTTATATGTTATACTAGTATGCCGGTCAGCATTGTCTGGTCATAAAATATGCTTAAATATGATATTTTAATTTATGCAGATTTTGTATTTATTATTATAAAGTCAATTAAAATATGATAGTTTAATTATCTTAAGTATGAGCTGGTTATTTAAAAGTAATGTGCAGATGGTTATCATACTGGACTCACTGTGTCTAGGTTTTGGTTTCGATCTCAGCTTGATTATTTTTGTTTCCTACAAGAAGTGAACTGTTCAAAAAAACATAATAGCTGCATGAACATGTCTCTGTTTATTTCTGTTTTTTTTTTGCTTCATTTTTTTTTTTTAAAGGAATTTAACGTTACATTTAATATCTACAGTATTTCAATTTATAATCAAAAAGAATTCTGCATTAATTAAAATATAACGTATATTTTATGATCGGGTAATGCCGGGTGGCCTGCTAGTATAATTATATTTTGTAAAAGTTTACTTGAAAAATAGTCTTTACTTTGAAATATTTACTTTTAATACCATGTAATAAAAATATATTTTTTTAGTCTTTACTATGAAATATTTACTTTTAATATCATGTAATAAAAATATATTTTTTAGTCTTTACTTTGAAATATTTACTTTTCATCTCATGTAATAAAAAATATATTTTTATTCTTTACTTTGAAATATTTACTTTAAATCTCATGTAATAAAAATATATTTTTTTAGTTTTTACTATGAAATATTTACTTTTAATATCATGTAATAAAAATATATTTTTTTAGTCTTTACTTTGAAATATTTACTTTTAATCTCATGTAATAAAAATAAATTTTTGTAGTCTTTACTTTGAAATATTTACTTTTAATATCATGTAATAAAAATATATTTTTGTAGTTTTTACTTTGAAATATTTACTTTTAATATCATGTAATAAAAATATATTTTTAGTCTTTACTTTGAAATATTTACTTTTAATATCATGTAATAAAAATATATTTTTAGTCTTTACTTTGAAATATTTACTTTTAATATCATGTAATAAAAATATATTTTTTTAGTCTTTACTTTGAAATATTTACTTTTAATATGTAAAAAAAATATATATGTTTAGTCTTACTTTGAAATATTTACTTTTAATATCATGTAATAAAAATATATTTTCAGTCTTTACTTTGAAATATTTACTTTTAATATCATGTAATAAAAATAAATTTTTGTAGTCTTTACTTTGAAATATTTACTTTTAATATCATGTAATAAAAATATATTTTTAGTCTTTACTTTGAAATATTTACTTTTAATCTCATGTAATAAAAATATATTTTTGTAGTTTTTACTTTGAAATATTTACTTTTAATATCATGTAATAAAAATATATTTTTGTAGTCTTTACTTTGAAATATTTACTTTTAATATCATGTAATAAAAATATATTTTTAGTCTTTACTTTGAAATATTTACTTTTAATCTCATGTAATAAAAATATATTTTTGTAGTTTTTACTTTGAAATATTTACTTTTAATATCATGTAATAAAAATATATTTTTGTAGTTTTTACTTTGAAATATTTACTTTTAATATCATGTAATAAAAATAAATTTTTGTAGTCTTTACTTTGAAATATTTACTTTTAATCTCATGTAATAAAAATAAATTTTTGTAGTCTTTACTTTGAAATATTTACTTTTAATATCATGTAATAAAAATATAGTTTTAGTCTTTACTTTGAAATATTTACTTTTAATATCATGTAATAAAAATATATTTTTGTAGTTTTTACTTTGAAATATTTACTTTTAATATCATGTAATAAAAATATATTTTTGTAGTTTTTACTTTGAAATATTTACTTTTAATCTCATGTAATAAAAATAAATTTTTGTAGTCTTTACTTTGAAATATTTACTTTTAATATCATGTAATAAAAATATATTTTTAGTCTTTACTTTGAAATATTTACTTTTAATCTCATGTAATAAAAATATATTTTCGTAGTTTTTACTTTGAAATATTTACTTTTAATATCATGTAATAAAAATATATTTTTGTAGTTTTTACTTTGAAATATTTACTTTTAATATCATGTAATAAAAATAAATTTTTGTAGTCTTTACTTTGAAATATTTACTTTTAATCTCATGTAATAAAAATAAATTTTTGTAGTCTTTACTTTGAAATATTTACTTTTAATATCATGTAATAAAAATATATTTTTAGTCTTTACTTTGAAATATTTACTTTTAATATCATGTAATAAAAATATATTTTTGTAGTTTTTACTTTGAAATATTTACTTTTAATATCATGTAATAAAAATATATTTTTGTAGTTTTTACTTTGAAATATTTACTTTTAATCTCATGTAATAAAAATAAATTTTTGTAGTCTTTACTTTGAAATATTTACTTTTAATATCATGTAATAAAAATATATTTTTAGTCTTTACTTTGAAATATTTACTTTTAATATCATGTAATAAAAATATATTTTTTTAGTCTTTACTTTGAAATATTTACTTTTAATATCATGTAATAAAAATATATGTTTTTAGACTCTACTTTGAAATATTTACTTTTAATATCATGTAATAAAAATATATTTTTTTAGACTTTACTTTGAAATATTTACTTTTAATGTTATGTAATAAAAAATATATTTTTTTAGTCTTTACTTTGAAATATTTACTTCTAATATCATGTAATAAAAATATATTTTTTCGTCTTTACTTTGAAATATTTACTTTAATATCATGTAATAAAAATATATTTTTTTAGTTTTTACTTTGAAATATTTACTTTTAATATCATGTAATAAAAATATATTTTTGTAGTTTTTACTTTGAAATATTTACTTTTAATATCATGTAATAAAAATATATTTTTTTAGTCTTTACTTTGAAATATTTACTTCTAATATCATGTAATAAAAATATATTTTTTTAGTCTTTACTTTGAAATATTTACTTTTAATCTCATATAATAAAAATAAATTTTTGTAGTCTTTACTTTGAAATATTTACTTTTAATATCATGTAATAAAAATATATTTTTAGTCTTTACTTTGAAATATTTACTTTTAATATCATGTAATAAAAATATATTTTTTTAGTCTTTACTTTGAAATATTTACTTTTAATATGTAAAAAAAATATATTTTTTTAGTCTTACTTTGAAATATTTACTTTTAATATCATGTAATAAAAATATATTTTCAGTCTTTACTTTGAAATATTTACTTTTAATATCATGTAATAAAAATATATTTTTAGTCTTTACTTTGAAATATTTACTTTAAATCTCATGTAATAAAAATAAATTTTTGTAGTCTTTACTTTGAAATATTTACTTTTAATATCATGTAATAAAAATATATTTTTAGTCTTTACTTTGAAATATTTACTTTTAATATCATGTAATAAAAATATATTTTTGTAGTTTTTACTTTGAAATATTTATTTTTAATATCATGTAATAAAAATAAATTTTTGTAGTCTTTACTTTGAAATATTTACTTTTAATATCATGTAATAAAAATATATTTTTAGTCTTTACTTTGAAATATTTACTTTTAATATCATGTAATAAAAATATATTTTTTTAGTCTTTACTTTGAAATATTTACTTCTAATATCATGTAATAAAAATATATTTTTAGTCTTTACTTTGAAATATTTACTTTTAATGTTATGTAATAAAAATATATTTTTTTAGTCTTTACTTTGAAATATTTACTTTTAATGTTATGTAATAAAAATATATTTTTGTAGTCTTTACTTTGAAATATTTACTTCTAATATCATGTAATAAAAATATATTTTTAGTCTTTACTTTGAAATATTTACTTTTAATATCATGTAATAAAAATATATTTTTAGTCTTTACTTTGAAATATTTACTTTTAATATCATGTAATAAAAATATATTTTTTTAGTCTTTACTTTGAAATATTTACTTTTAATATCATGTAATAAAAATATATGTTTTTAGTCTTTACTTTGAAATATTTACTTTTAATATCATGTAATAAAAATATATATTTTTAGTCTTTACTTTGAAATATTTACTTTTAATGTTATGTAATAAAAAATGTATTTTTTTAGTCTTTACTTTGAAATATTTACTTCTAATATCATGTAATAAAAATATATATTTGTTCGTCTTTACTTTGAAATATTTACTTTTAATATCATGTAATAAAAATATATTTTTGTAGTTTTTACTTTGAAATATTTACTTTTAATATCATGTAATAAAAATATATTTTTGTAGTTTTTACTTTGAAATATTTACTTTTAATATCATGTAATAAAAATATATTTTTTTAGTCTTTACTTTGAAATATTTACTTTTAATATCATGTAATAAAAATAAATTTTTGTAGTCTTTACTTTGAAATATTTACTTTTAATCTCATGTAATAAAAATAAATTTTTGTAGTCTTTACTTTGAAATATTTACTTTTAATATCATGTAATAAAAATATATTTTTAGTCTTTACTTTGAAATATTTACTTTTAATATCATGTAATAAAAATATATTTGTGTAGTTTTTACTTTGAAATATTTACTTTTAATATCATGTAATAAAAATATATTTTTGTAGTTTTTACTTTGAAATATTTACTTTTAATCTCATGTAATAAAAATAAATTTTTGTAGTCTTTACTTTGAAATATTTACTTTTAATATCATGTAATAAAAATATATTTTTAGTCTTTACTTTGAAATATTTACTTTTAATATCATGTAATAAAAATATATTTTTGTAGTTTTTACTTTGAAATATTTACTTTTAATATCATGTAATAAAAATAAATTTTTGTAGTCTTTACTTTGAAATATTTACTTTTAATATCATGTAATAAAAATATATTTTTAGTCTTTACTTTGAAATATTTACTTTTAATATCATGTAATAAAAATATATTTTTTTAGTCTTTACTTTGAAATATTTACTTTTAATATCATGTAATAAAAATATATGTTTTTAGACTCTACTTTGAAATATTTACTTTTAATATCATGTAATAAAAATATATTTTTTTAGACTTTACTTTGAAATATTTACTTTTAATGTTATGTAATAAAAAATATATTTTTTTAGTCTTTACTTTGAAATATTTACTTCTAATATCATGTAATAAAAATATATTTTTTCGTCTTTACTTTGAAATATTTACTTTAATATCATGTAATAAAAATATATTTTTTTAGTTTTTACTTTGAAATATTTACTTTTAATATCATGTAATAAAAATATATTTTTGTAGTTTTTACTTTGAAATATTTACTTTTAATATCATGTAATAAAAATATATTTTTTTAGTCTTTACTTTGAAATATTTACTTCTAATATCATGTAATAAAAATATATTTTTTTAGTCTTTACTTTGAAATATTTACTTTTAATCTCATATAATAAAAATAAATTTTTGTAGTCTTTACTTTGAAATATTTACTTTTAATATCATGTAATAAAAATATATTTTTAGTCTTTACTTTGAAATATTTACTTTTAATATCATGTAATAAAAATATATTTTTTTAGTCTTTACTTTGAAATATTTACTTTTAATATGTAAAAAAAATATATTTTTTTAGTCTTACTTTGAAATATTTACTTTTAATATCATGTAATAAAAATATATTTTCAGTCTTTACTTTGAAATATTTACTTTTAATATCATGTAATAAAAATATATTTTTAGTCTTTACTTTGAAATATTTACTTTAAATCTCATGTAATAAAAATAAATTTTTGTAGTCTTTACTTTGAAATATTTACTTTTAATATCATGTAATAAAAATATATTTTTAGTCTTTACTTTGAAATATTTACTTTTAATATCATGTAATAAAAATATATTTTTGTAGTTTTTACTTTGAAATATTTATTTTTAATATCATGTAATAAAAATAAATTTTTGTAGTCTTTACTTTGAAATATTTACTTTTAATATCATGTAATAAAAATATATTTTTAGTCTTTACTTTGAAATATTTACTTTTAATATCATGTAATAAAAATATATTTTTTTAGTCTTTACTTTGAAATATTTACTTCTAATATCATGTAATAAAAATATATTTTTAGTCTTTACTTTGAAATATTTACTTTTAATGTTATGTAATAAAAATATATTTTTTTAGTCTTTACTTTGAAATATTTACTTTTAATGTTATGTAATAAAAATATATTTTTGTAGTCTTTACTTTGAAATATTTACTTCTAATATCATGTAATAAAAATATATTTTTAGTCTTTACTTTGAAATATTTACTTTTAATATCATGTAATAAAAATATATTTTTAGTCTTTACTTTGAAATATTTACTTTTAATATCATGTAATAAAAATATATTTTTTTAGTCTTTACTTTGAAATATTTACTTTTAATATCATGTAATAAAAATATATGTTTTTAGTCTTTACTTTGAAATATTTACTTTTAATATCATGTAATAAAAATATATATTTTTAGTCTTTACTTTGAAATATTTACTTTTAATGTTATGTAATAAAAAATGTATTTTTTTAGTCTTTACTTTGAAATATTTACTTCTAATATCATGTAATAAAAATATATTTTTTCGTCTTTACTTTGAAATATTTACTTTTAATATCATGTAATAAAAATATATTTTTGTAGTTTTTACTTTGAAATATTTACTTTTAATATCATGTAATAAAAATATATTTTTGTAGTTTTTACTTTGAAATATTTACTTTTAATATCATGTAATAAAAATATATTTTTTTAGTCTTTACTTTGAAATATTTACTTTTAATATCATGTAATAAAAATAAATTTTTGTAGTCTTTACTTTGAAATATTTACTTTTAATCTCATGTAATAAAAATAAATTTTTGTAGTCTTTACTTTGAAATATTTACTTTTAATATCATGTAATAAAAATATATTTTTAGTCTTTACTTTGAAATATTTACTTTTAATATCATGTAATAAAAATATATTTGTGTAGTTTTTACTTTGAAATATTTACTTTTAATATCATGTAATAAAAATATATTTTTGTAGTTTTTACTTTGAAATATTTACTTTTAATCTCATGTAATAAAAATAAATTTTTGTAGTCTTTACTTTGAAATATTTACTTTTAATATCATGTAATAAAAATATATTTTTAGTCTTTACTTTGAAATATTTACTTTTAATATCATGTAATAAAAATATATTTTTGTAGTTTTTACTTTGAAATATTTACTTTTAATATCATGTAATAAAAATAAATTTTTGTAGTCTTTACTTTGAAATATTTACTTTTAATATCATGTAATAAAAATATATTTTTAGTCTTTACTTTGAAATATTTACTTTTAATATCATGTAATAAAAATATATTTTTTTAGTCTTTACTTTGAAATATTTACTTTTAATATCATGTAATAAAAATATATGTTTTTAGACTCTACTTTGAAATATTTACTTTTAATATCATGTAATAAAAATATATTTTTTTAGACTTTACTTTGAAATATTTACTTTTAATGTTATGTAATAAAAAATATATTTTTTTAGTCTTTACTTTGAAATATTTACTTCTAATATCATGTAATAAAAATATATTTTTTCGTCTTTACTTTGAAATATTTACTTTAATATCATGTAATAAAAATATATTTTTTTAGTTTTTACTTTGAAATATTTACTTTTAATATCATGTAATAAAAATATATTTTTGTAGTTTTTACTTTGAAATATTTACTTTTAATATCATGTAATAAAAATATATTTTTTTAGTCTTTACTTTGAAATATTTACTTTTAATGTTATGTAATAAAAATATATTTTTGTAGTTTTTACTTTGAAATATTTACTTTTAATATCATGTAATAAAAATATATTTTTTTAGTCTTTACTTTGAAATATTTACTTTTAATATCATGTAATAAAAATAAATTTTTGTAGTCTTTACTTTGAAATATTTACTTTTAATCTCATGTAATAAAAATAAATTTTTGTAGTCTTTACTTTGAAATATTTACTTTTAATATCATGTAATAAAAATATATTTTTAGTCTTTACTTTGAAATATTTACTTTTAATATCATGTAATAAAAATATATTTGTGTAGTTTTTACTTTGAAATATTTACTTTTAATATCATGTAATAAAAATATATTTTTGTAGTTTTTACTTTGAAATATTTACTTTTAATCTCATGTAATAAAAATAAATTTTTGTAGTCTTTACTTTGAAATATTTACTTTTAATATCATGTAATAAAAATATATTTTTAGTCTTTACTTTGAAATATTTACTTTTAATATCATGTAATAAAAATATATTTTTGTAGTTTTTACTTTGAAATATTTACTTTTAATATCATGTAATAAAAATAAATTTTTGTAGTCTTTACTTTGAAATATTTACTTTTAATATCATGTAATAAAAATATATTTTTAGTCTTTACTTTGAAATATTTACTTTTAATATCATGTAATAAAAATATATTTTTTTAGTCTTTACTTTGAAATATTTACTTTTAATATCATGTAATAAAAATATATGTTTTTAGACTCTACTTTGAAATATTTACTTTTAATATCATGTAATAAAAATATATTTTTTTAGACTTTACTTTGAAATATTTACTTTTAATGTTATGTAATAAAAAATATATTTTTTTAGTCTTTACTTTGAAATATTTACTTCTAATATCATGTAATAAAAATATATTTTTTCGTCTTTACTTTGAAATATTTACTTTAATATCATGTAATAAAAATATATTTTTTTAGTTTTTACTTTGAAATATTTACTTTTAATATCATGTAATAAAAATATATTTTTGTAGTTTTTACTTTGAAATATTTACTTTTAATATCATGTAATAAAAATATATTTTTTTAGTCTTTACTTTGAAATATTTACTTCTAATATCATGTAATAAAAATATATTTTTTTAGTCTTTACTTTGAAATATTTACTTTTAATCTCATATAATAAAAATAAATTTTTGTAGTCTTTACTTTGAAATATTTACTTTTAATATCATGTAATAAAAATATATTTTTAGTCTTTACTTTGAAATATTTACTTTTAATATCATGTAATAAAAATATATTTTTTTAGTCTTTACTTTGAAATATTTACTTTTAATATGTAAAAAAAATATATTTTTTTAGTCTTACTTTGAAATATTTACTTTTAATATCATGTAATAAAAATATATTTTCAGTCTTTACTTTGAAATATTTACTTTTAATATCATGTAATAAAAATATATTTTTAGTCTTTACTTTGAAATATTTACTTTAAATCTCATGTAATAAAAATAAATTTTTGTAGTCTTTACTTTGAAATATTTACTTTTAATATCATGTAATAAAAATATATTTTTAGTCTTTACTTTGAAATATTTACTTTTAATATCATGTAATAAAAATATATTTTTGTAGTTTTTACTTTGAAATATTTATTTTTAATATCATGTAATAAAAATAAATTTTTGTAGTCTTTACTTTGAAATATTTACTTTTAATATCATGTAATAAAAATATATTTTTAGTCTTTACTTTGAAATATTTACTTTTAATATCATGTAATAAAAATATATTTTTTTAGTCTTTACTTTGAAATATTTACTTCTAATATCATGTAATAAAAATATATTTTTAGTCTTTACTTTGAAATATTTACTTTTAATGTTATGTAATAAAAATATATTTTTTTAGTCTTTACTTTGAAATATTTACTTTTAATGTTATGTAATAAAAATATATTTTTGTAGTCTTTACTTTGAAATATTTACTTCTAATATCATGTAATAAAAATATATTTTTAGTCTTTACTTTGAAATATTTACTTTTAATATCATGTAATAAAAATATATTTTTAGTCTTTACTTTGAAATATTTACTTTTAATATCATGTAATAAAAATATATTTTTTTAGTCTTTACTTTGAAATATTTACTTTTAATATCATGTAATAAAAATATATGTTTTTAGTCTTTACTTTGAAATATTTACTTTTAATATCATGTAATAAAAATATATATTTTTAGTCTTTACTTTGAAATATTTACTTTTAATGTTATGTAATAAAAAATGTATTTTTTTAGTCTTTACTTTGAAATATTTACTTCTAATATCATGTAATAAAAATATATTTTTTCGTCTTTACTTTGAAATATTTACTTTTAATATCATGTAATAAAAATATATTTTTGTAGTTTTTACTTTGAAATATTTACTTTTAATATCATGTAATAAAAATATATTTTTGTAGTTTTTACTTTGAAATATTTACTTTTAATATCATGTAATAAAAATCTATTTTTTTAGTCTTTACTTTGAAATATTTACTTTTAATATCATGTAATAAAAATATATTTTTTTAGTCTTTACTTTGAAATATTTACTTTTGATGTTATGTAATAAAAAATATATTTTTTTAGTCTTTACTTGTAAATATTTACTTCTAATATCATGTAATAAAAATTTTTTTTTTAGTCTTTACTTGTAAATATTTACTTTTAATATCATGTAATAAAAAAATATTTTTTTAGTCTTTACTTTGAAATATTTACTTTTAATATCATGTAATAAAAATATATTTTTTTAGTCTTTACTTTGAAATATTTACTTTTAATCTCATGTAATAAAAATAAATTTTTGTAGTCTTTACTTTGAAATATTTACTTTTAATATCATGTAATAAAAATATATTTTTGTAGTTTTTACTTTGAAATATTTACTTTTAATATCATGTAATAAAAATATATTTTTTTAGTCTTTACTTTGAAATATTTACTTTTAATATGTAAAAAAAATATATTTTTTTAGTCTTTACTTTGAAATATTTACTTTTAATATTATGTAATAAAAATATATATTTTTAGTCTTTACTTTGAAATATTTACTTTTAATATCATGTAATAAAAATATATATTTTTAGTCTTTACTTTGAAATATTTACTTTTAATATCATGTAATAAAAATATATTTTTTTAGTCTTTACTTTGAAATATTTACTTTTAATATGTAAAAAAAATATATTTTTTTAGTCTTTACTTTGAAATATTTACTTTTAATATCATGTAATAAAAATATATATTTTTAGTCTTTACTTTGAAATATTTACTTTTAATATCATGTAATAAAAATATATTTTTTTAGTCTTTACTTTGAAATATTTACTTTTAATATCATGTAATAAAAATATATATTTTTAGTCTTACTTTGAAATGTTTTCTTAAATTTTCATAGTCATCTGCAAGAATTTTTCTGGCACCGGCGAATTAAAGTCATTTTTTTGTTTGTTTGTTTGAAATAATCTTTATTATGTGTAATAAAAAAAAACACACTTAAAAGACTAAAAAAGTATATTTTTATTACAAGATATTAAAAGTAAATATTTTATAGTAAAGAACATTTTTCATGTAAACTTTAAAAATATATTTTTTACTAGGAGGGGACGCTTAAATATGATATTTTGATTTATGCAGATTTTGTATATATTATTATAGGGTCGTGATTTCAAAAGTTAAAAAAAAAAAAACAGTATTTGAGTACCATCAGTTGGAATCGAAACCAAAGCGAAACTGTAGCATTCAAATCTGATGACATTACCACTGTACCAACATGACACACACATGAACATATTAAAAATAGACTAAAATGAATGTACAAAATGTATAACGATTTTTTCAATTTTGATCCATTAAAAACAATTTTAACCAGCTAAAGATCCATAAAAGAACGGTCCATAAGAAATCCAATCATTTGAGGCCCCTAGCGCCGCTCTGCAATTTTTAGTTTCGGAGGAGGTAGAGTTTGAAAATATGGAGACAGGCAGATAGACAGACAGACATACAGTCGTTTATATATTAGATTACGTAGAACTATTCTAAAAAAAAACAGATCAGACTGTTTGAAGATGTCGGCCTCCTGACTTTAATGCATTAAACATTGATGCTATTGTTTTTTTACCATTTCCCTTTGCAAAACTCAATCATGTTCTGCAAAACCCAAACCAAAGACAATTTTCTTCTACAAAACAATGAAACTAAACCAAACATTATGAATACATATTTCAAGATATAAAGGACTTGAAGCATAAAGTGATCGGATTCAAAATTAAATAACCCAAAAAGGAGTTGATATGACATAAAACAAAACAATCAAACCATAATGTTGGCTTTTTTTTTTTTTCAGGGAGTCACCCCTTATAAAGGCCTAGAGGTCACTAGAGGATAAAGGATTGATAAGTGTAAGGTTGTCAATGTGACAACAGCTCAGTAATAATTTTTGGTAGGAATTGGGCAGAATTAGACTATTTAAGGGAACAGCATAGCAAGAACTTGTTTACATTGGACTTGAGGATGACTATGTTGTACTCAGCTGGAAAGCAGGCCAATGGAACAGAGTTTCACAGGCGGGCAGTTCTAAGAAAGAAGCTTTGTTCATGAGATTTGCATTTAGATTTAGACACTGATAGAGAGTAGGGGAAATTGTTGATAGTGGTTGTAGCTAGACGGTGCTTTTTGTGAAAGTTTGGTAGAAAATTCAATAAAATTAAAATAATTCTAATTCCATAACTTGGCTCTATTTTCAAACAATTTTCACCATACTTTTAAGTAATCACCTGAAAATAAAAGTCAATTTTAAAATTGAATATTAAAGAAGTTGTCTACCTTAAGTTTAAGAAGGTACAAATAAATAAAAATCAAAAACTAAAATTACTTCATCACATCCTGAGCAACGCCGGGTATGTGTTGCTACATTTTATATTTCAGGGTTGCTTGCTCTTTTCAAGGTGATATCCATTTTTATTTTTCATTTTTTTTCAGAAAATTTGAAATGGGTTTAAATAAAACCGACCTGTTCAAAAATGAAGATGCTACAATCAAAGACTGTGGCATTGTCCACTGCGATTTAATTCATATTATAACGGAAAATCCGATTCCGGTCATTGAGGCAAAGAAAATCAAGGTACAAGAGAAAAAAGGAGTCGATACTAATAACAAGGTAATTGCTTTTTCGTTTTTCTCACCTGACAATGTTTGACAAGAGTATTGATTTTGATTAAGAATATATCAAATGTAATTGGTTTTGCAAAGCTAGATGTTCCATCCATCCATAGCCCTGAGCCCCTGGAAGGGGCATAGGCCATCCACAACTTTTGTAGATACTTTTGTAGAGAGAAGTTCTTTTTTCAAGGTGAATGTGCTGGCCCCACACCCAACCTTCCCAGAAGGTACATACAGCATCTAGCCTTCCCAAATGGTCACCCATCTGGTACTGGCCAGGCTCAATGTTTCTTAACTTCGGTGATCTGGCGAAAGCCGGTGTGTCAACGTGATTGTGCTGTACAAGATTAGATGTTAGGTATATAAAAAATAAGGTTAGTTATAGAAAATTCTGCTCTAGCTTAACCCTTTATGACGTTTTTAAAAAATAATTTTCTTCCTTTGAAGATTGTAATGCTGAGTATGGGGCAGCCAAACCAGCTGCCAATATTGCCCTGCTTTTTATTGAAACCAACCGAGAGCTCTTTTTATTATTCTCATTGTTCTCTTAAGTGCAATTGTCTGGATCTCTTTTACACTTGGTTCACCAGGAATATTAGTTAGGTAGGACTTCAGGTTCTTCTTCATAAGCCTTGTCGCACCTCTAATAACTGGTATGATTGATATCTCCCTAAGATTCCAGTTTCTTTTCATATCATACATGAGACCTTGATATTTGGTCTGTTTCTCCCTTTCAGCTCTGTTCAGACCTCCATCATAAGGGACACTCACTTCAACCAAGGTTGCCACTCTCTCTGACTCTTTTCAGATAAAAAGAAATGTTTAAACTCTGGAACCAATTCTATTACAATTAATTTAAAGGGGAAATATTGTTTCGGTTGTCGAACATTTCGGCGTTCAAACAAACATCTGGAATGAATTATGATCGAATACCGAGTACCAGTGTATTTTATTTTATCAACATTTTTCCTTCACCACCTCCTTTTTATTCCAAAGGGGGGAAAAATACTGTCTATGATGAGTTGTTTTGTGAACTTTTGCTATTCGATGAAACACGTGTAAGACGTACTACATAAACGTGAATAAAATAGTATGAGTGCGAATATTAATATTAAACAAATTTGCTTTTAGTCACAATTTACTTGAATTAATATTGGATTTTGTTTTATGTCAATTTGTTTTTTTCATGAGTTGGATTTTGTTTTATTTCAATCAATTTGTTTTTTTCATGAGTTGGATTTTGTTTTATTTCAATCAATTTGTTTTTTCATGAGTTGGATTTTGTTTTATGTCAATCAATTTGTTTTTTTCATGAATTGGATTTTGTTTTATGTCAATCAATTTGTTTTTTTCATGAATTGGATTTTGTTTTATTTCAATCAATTTGTTTTTTCATGCATTGAATTTTGTTTTATGTCAATCAATTTGTTTTTTTCATGAATTGGATTTTGTTTTATGTCAATCAATTTGTTTTTTCATGCATTGGATTTTGTTTTATGTCAATTAATTTTTTTTTTTTTTCATGAGTATGCATGTTTTGCTTTTGTTTATTTCAATTTTCTTATTTTGTTTTAGCTGGGGATGGGGCATTCTACTGGATACTACACATTCACCTTCTATCTCATACATTCCAATTGAAAGATCTTTTGAAAATTCAAATCGTCCCTTTGAGTGCAATTGTTTGTATCTCTCTGGTTCACCGTGTGTATTTGCCAAGTAATTTTAGAAATTATTTTTCAGAAGTTCAATTTCTCCTGTAATGGATCACAGTTGGTTCATGTGCTGTAGGTTGGCTATCCTTGTTTACTGGCACTGATTATGAATATGATCACTCATGTAATTTTATGTCATCATAACTTCCTGTATTTTGTTTAAATAGAGCACCAGTCTGTGGCAGTTGATTAACGACAGTCTTTATGTAATGCTGAAAGGATCGAATATCAGTAACAGAAAGTGGAAATAAAATCTGTTAATCTTGTTTAAAAGCATGTTTTTCTCTCTGATGTTGCTTCATGTCTTGAATCTTTTGATTCCTTTCTATTTCTGCCATCCTCCTGCCAACATTATGGAAGCCTAAAATCTCATCATACGTTCTTCAAACACAGATTGCGAGTAAAACTGTCTTTCAACAAATATAAAAGTCCAAAATTATCCATAATCAATTATTATGTAATAAAAAAAAAAAAATTGGATATATCGTAGCCGTTTTCATAAAGACTAAACTCACTACAAAAGTTTTAAAAAATGTGCATAAAATTAGCAGTTGTAAATTGTGAACGAATAATTTTATTAAAAAAAAAAAAAAAAGGTTCAGAGACCAATCAAATACATATTTTCTAAATAAGCATATTTATTTAAAATTCAGATTTTCAACCCACATAAGAGTCTTCATCAGGAAATGTAGACAATATATATATATCATTTTTTTTATGTGTTATTAGATGGTATGTAGACTTTGGTTGTTATTGAAGATGGAGTTTATATACCGTATATTTCGTTGTATAAGACGATACTTTAAGTTAAAAAGACATCTTTAAAAACCAATATTTCATAAGTTATCGGGCGTTGTAATCATTAGCCTAGGCTAAACAAACACGGTTTTGTGATTTAGCAGCTGTCTTGTACAATTGATATATGATAAATTTATTGAAATTTATTCCAATTTTGTACCTCATCTTATCTGACGGTCGCCTTATATGCCCAAATACATGGTATATACTAGTAGATAGACCTGATGTTGCCCGGGATTAAATAAGAATCAATGAATATTTCACATTCCCATATTTTATTATCATTGAAATCAGTGAAATTGCTCATTTTTTATTTAAGGAGACGGCTCAACAAGAACTTGTTTACATTTGACTTAAAGGCTACCATATTGTAATCAGCCAGTAAGCAGACCAGTGGAACAGTGTTCCACAGGTGGGCAGTTCTAGGAAAGAAACTTTGTTCATGGAATCTGTGTTTAGATTTAAATAGGAAGTGGAGGAAATTGTTGACAATGGTTGTAGCTAGTCGAGTGTTTTCTGTGAAATTTTGGCAAGGAGGGACCATAGATTGGAGCTCAGACGAGCATTTGCCATGAAAATAATGATTGAGCAGAGGCATGCTCGCAATGTATCTTCTGTGAGAAAGAGGTTACAGGTAAGAGAAAAGGGTATCACCTACTAGGTTTTGAAGCCGGTTTTGAACTCTGTCAATGCTGGATAGGGCACGCCAAGCAGCTCCTGCTCAGATGTGGCAACAGTACTCCATTTTAGGACGTACTTGGCTCTTATACAGACAGAGGATTGCATCGGCAGTGAGATACCTACTATTTAATGCATACCAATTTCTACTGTACACTCTTTAACCCTTATCCTTGAGTGGCCTCTTGGCCTTGATAATGTGGTGATGCCTATGTAAAAAAAAAAAAAATACCAACATTTCAAATTAATGATGATGATGATGATGTGTGCATTTTGTTTTTGTGCATCCAACCAATACCATATTATCTCAAACCCAAGAGGAAGACTAAATCTGGGGAATATAACTAGAGGTATGTAGAACAGGAGACTTCATTGGTTTGGTCACATTGAACAAATGGATGAGTGTTCTTTGGGTTAGATGCAGCACAGTTAAGGTAGCAGCTTCAGTTCAAAGGAAAACATTAAAGGATGTTATAAAAATGAACTTGAAAGTTAATAAAGATCTGGTCAGACATAAATTAATTTGGAAATCAGTCGAACTCGACTGAACTCCAATCTATCGTTCCCCTTTGCCAAACTTTCACAAAAAAAAAATACTCGACTAGCTACAACCACTATATGCAATTTCCCCCACACTCTTTCTGTGCCTAAATCTAGATACAGATTCCATGAACAAAACTTCTTTCCTAGAAATGCCTGCTTGTAGAACATCTTCTGCCGGCCTGCTTCCCGCTGGAATACAACATGGTAGCCTTCAAATCTAATGTAAACAAGTTCGTGTCGAGCCGTCCCCCATAAATAATCAAATTATACCAAATTTAAACCATTAACGATTAATACACTACCACTTTACATTGATTAACCCTTATCCTTGAGTAGCCTTCAGGCCTTGATAAGTAGTAACTCCTAAGTAAAAAAAAAATTCCTTCATGGTATCCAGTGCATGCTGACATATAAAATGCATTTTAAACTTATGACGATGATGATAATGACTAGGGCCATGACAACAGCATATTCTTTTCATTGTTTTGACTCTCGAGTGTGTATCCGTTGATATCGTATATGCTTTTATATAGAGTGATGTGGTTCTCGGTTGATTAACTGTGCTGGATATATACTCGAGAGTCAAAATAATGAAAAGAATATGCTGTTGTCATAGGCTTAATAATGACTGAGAATACCGCAATATAGTTAAGACGGCAATGTTTATGTCATACATACAAGATCTAATCTGTACAGAAAATAAATAATCTCGTTATTGTATAAATAATCCGTAATTATCTATTCAATGCATGGCTTAAGCTGCTTAAAATCTTTATACAAAAAAAAAAATTTAAACAAGGGGTTTATTATGACTAATGTCCATGCAATCGATTTTGCGTATTTATCAAATATTAGCTTGATGCATAAATATGCATAATTGGATCAGTGCATTAATTAATGCAAATGAACCAATTATCGTGCGTTATTTGAAAAACGTGTGGTTTAAATTCATATCATCCGTCTGGAACCCTCGTTTTGCTCTGAACAGTGACCATCTGAAAATTGTTCAGAAACGTGCACGCAAGTGAACACCCTCCACCAGATACTCGTCATACTCTGGCCGCTTTGGTTCTCTGCGCTTGGATTCACTGGAGCTCTCACATTTAGCAGCTGATTTGGTAAACACCTACAGAATTATTTAAAATCTCGTCAACAACAGCACATTCTTTTTTTTTTTAATTCTTTTTTTTTTACAATTATTTACCCCAAACAAGACACACTGACTTTTGGATGTAAGGGCCTACTATTTGGGACCATATCTACGGGGATACTTTGTAAAGAGCTGAGTAGTGAGATGTCTGTTTACATTACATTTAAACTTCCGCATGTCAGTAACAGTCAGGGAAGCAGGTACCCAGGAGAGGATTCTAAAGTCTTGCAGCTCGAAGGAATAAACCATTAGATTAGAGCCCTCACATCTAACAGCTGACTTAGTAGACACACAAAAAGTTATTCAAAATCTCACCACCAACAATACTGAGCATCTTTTTTTTTAATTTATTTTTTTTTTTACTATAATTCACCCCGAACAGACACAGGGCCACTTGGATGTAAGGGGCTTCTTATTGGGATCATATCTACATGTAGGGAGTTGAGCAACAAGATGTTTCTTCACATTACGCTTGAACTTATGCATATCAGTTAGGGAAGCAGAGACTCGAGCAGGAATGGAAAAGTTTAGCAGTTTGAGGGGAGATGCTATTAAGAGTAAAAATCTTTCTGGCACTTAGGGATCTCTTCTGTGAAGGGGTGGGATTTTGCAGCTTGTCTGGTTAGTCAGAAGTATTTAGGTCAAAGAGGCACAAGTGTTATGAATTTGTCAGAGCACATTCCATAAAAAAACTTGTAAAGCAGCCACAAGTGTACAGAGATACAACATTGCGGTGATGGGACAGAGGTTGGTAGTGCGTGACTAATTAGGTTGAGTCTCCATGTGTCTAACACGTGTAGATTTTGTATTATTTGGATTCTTCGGACTACTGTTCTCATCTTGAGAGTTATTTTCAGAACGTTCTGGTCGATGTAACCTCCGACCTTCTTCAGACGTATCTTGTTGAGCTCACGAAACTGCATGGAATTTTTTAACAGGACCCTTTATTTAATCCAGGGGGGTATTTTGTTCTTATCCTGTTAGCCACGACTGGGTAGAAGTCCTAAGTAATTTGCAATTGTATTTGTAGATAAAATCAAAAAGCCTGGCGTAGCTCCATGACTTTCGGTAATGATTTTTTCATGTACTCGGAATTGTTGAAACATGTTACAAACCACATCAATCGTTAGCTGCCTAGGCACTACATCCTTTAAAACCCTCGTACTTTCCAGAATTTCCAAAAATCATACCTGATGTCACCGCTCCGTACACATGTACATCATGACTTCTATACTCTTCATTCCCCTGACAATTGTACAACATCTTATCTACTATATACGTACGGTTGATGAGTTGTAGTACACTTGAGCACTACACACAATGATTTCATCTATATATTAATACGATAGATAGTGTGTGTGTTCTTTTGTGTATCACACTTACATCCAGGTCGTTTAATAGTTATGTTATTTTATCAAGAATTCTTCATAAGTTTTGGTTTTTGACTATAGCTGATGTCACTTTAATCATCTATTTTTTTATTAATAATTTTATCAAGAATTCTTCATAAGTTTTGGTTTTTGACTATAGCTGATGTCACTTTAATCATCTATTTTTTTATTAATAATTTTATCAAGAATTCTTCATAAGTTTTGGTTTTTGACTATAGCTGATGGCACTTAAATCATCTATTTTTTTATTAATAATTTTATCAAGAATTCTTCATAAGTTTTGGTTTCGGTTTTGACTATAGCTGATGTCACTTAAATCGTCTATTTTTTTATTAATAATTTTATCAAGAATTCTTAAGTTTTGGTTTCGGTTTCGATTATGGCTGAAGGAACTGAAGTTATATATATATATATATGCACATATATTTTCATAAGTTTTTATTTCGGTTTAGATTCAAACTAATGCACCCAAGTCATATGAAAATATTTTTTTATTTTTAAAATCGCAACTTTATCACATATATAAATCAACAGAACATTAACTCCATAATAATATGTACAAAATCTGCAAGAATTAAAATATCATATTTAAGCGTACTTTACAACCGGGCTCCATTTACACTTAACATCTACGGAATGCCAACATCAATATATTACATATGAATGAGTCCCCTGTGGAATTTCCACAGGTCCTGCTAGTTATTATTATTTGGACTCACTGGGACAGCATTTCTCAACCAGGAGCCACTGGCCTCCAAGAGGAAGCCATAAGACAATGTCAGAAAAATGTAATTCAAAATACAGAAACTTCCAATGTATAAATATGGTGACAAGATTTCAACCATGAAAAAAAAAATGTAATTAATTTCTATATACTGTGGAACCTCTGAATATGAAATTAATTGGTTCCAGCTTGAATTTCACATCCTGAAATTTTCATATCCTGAAAGGCATTTTACACGTAAATCACCTAATTCCTTCCAAGCCCTATGAAAACAATTTTATAATAAGGGAAACACCAGAATGACTCTAGTTATGAAAAAAAGATCATTTATTTATATATATATATATATGATCTTTTTTTCATAACTAGAGTCATTCTGAAGTCAATCTTGCTAGATTCAGCCACTCTGATGAGTCGTGGACGACGAAACACGTGTCAGTGGATAATTATATTTTAAAAATAATATATATGCCGCTCCCCATTAAAAGGGGGTACCAGATTGGTCAATGGGAAAATTATACCCAACAAGCATTTAGGTAAAAATACACTTTCGTATAAATACTTGAATTCATTCAAGAAAGTATCGCTAACAAAAACAAAATAAAAACATATATATATATATATATATATATATATATATATAGTGGAACCTTTAGATACAAAATTAATTGGTTTTAGCTTGGCTTTCGTATCTTGAAATTTTGGTATTTGGAAAGGTGTTTTGCATGTAAATCACCTAATTTGTTCCAAGACAGAGCTGAAGTTAAGAGGTCTTGTCACATGAGCTCAATTACAAGTGTGCCATTTTTTTTTTTTTTTTTTTTTTTTTTTTACTTGAGAGTCACCACTTATCAAGGCCCAAAGGCCACTCGAGGATAAGGGCTAATGAATGTAAGGTGATGGTGAAGTAATCACTTATGGTGTAAATTTGGTAGAATTTACTTATTTATGTCTTAACAGGAACTTGTTTACATTAGATTTGAAAGCTACGATGTTGTATTCAACTGGGAAGCATGCCAGTGGAACAGTGTACCACACGCAGGCAGTTCTGAGAAAGATATTGTATTTTATATCATATATATGCAGATGCTTGATAGTAAGTTATAAAAATATATATGGCAATTAAGCTACACAGAATATTCCGCAGAATATTCTATGTAGCTTAATTGCCATATATATTTTTATAACTTACTACCTTGCTCTACCTATGTATTGAACACTGATGAAGTAAATACTACAAATTTACGCATAAAATTTTTGTATATTAATTTATGTGATTAAATGAAGTAGTTATATATATATCTATAATATAAAGCTGAATGTCTGTGTGTGTGTGTCTGGTCACGAATAGGCTCCTATATGGTTGACTATTTTAAAAAACTGATTACATATAATGATAGAAGATGTATCGAGACACAGGAATGGGTATGTTTGATCTGGCAGAACGGTGGTTCATTAAAATTGTGGGGTCTGCGTTCGCGCCTGGTCCACAAAGTATGGAAATAAAAAATTTAAAATTAAAAAAAAAACGTTTACAAGTGTTTTTGATATAGATGTACATAAGAATACTTTGATAAGTATGTTTTTACTTAAATAGGGATGATATAATAAAATTGTGGGGTCTGCATTCGCGCCTGGCCTCCATAGAATGGAAATAGGCACAAACTTTAATAAAGACTTTTCATATCTATCTGCGTAAATATTCTTTGATAATTATGTTTCAGTTTGAAGAAATATGGTATAATAAAATTATGGGGTGTTCGTTCGCAAATGACCTCCATAGAATGGAAATATGTCACAAAGTTTAACAAGGTTTTTTATATAGATCCACAGAATATTGTGATAAGTGTTTCTGTGTGAACAGGTATGGTATAATAAATTATGGGGTTTATCTATTTTAATTTTACTTTCATCATATTTTGCTTTGGTTTTGGTATCCCCAAATTTGAAGCTATCTCTTTACAACCATTCCTTTTCATAACCTATCATACTTTCATAAATCAGAGTCCATTTTCTGTAGACTGTTTTTGAACCCAGCCAACGACGGGTACTTTTGCTAGTATATATATATATATATCAGAACAACAAGATGAATTAGATCACAGATTAATGAATCTTGTGGTATCAAGTCTTACAATATATTTTTGGGAGATAATATTTTTTATGTAAGACAATCCCAGCCAAATAAAATTGCTCAATATACTAGATAGAGCAAATTAAAAATTGCAGGTTTTATATTTTAATCTCTTTCAGGAAATATAATTTTCAAAACAAAAAAAATATTTTTGATTGAGCAAGGAATACAGCATTCAAAGTACTTTCCTTAATCATTGGGTTTTCGATGTATGCTCATCTCTTTAGCATTAGCAAGATATTTGTGTTCTGGATATGATTCATTTTTGCTATTTAGCGCATCCATTGAAAATATATTACAGATTAAAATCTTTTAAAAGGACATAGAAAAGAAGAAAGTTCTTGCAGAATTCAGCAAAATTTTCACTTTGATTTATAATTTTCGAGTAATCAAATAAACAACATACAACTAAATCTGCAATTTTTGTTGAAATGTAGAGGAGTCACAAGTGGTGAGATACTCAGTAAGGGGGCCACCTGGTCATCGAAGGTTGAGAAACACTGCACTAGTAGTTCTCACAGAGGTCACTCACTGATGATGACTGATGTACATTATCTTATCTTTTATATATATATATATATATATATATATATATATATATATATATATATATATACTAGCAAAAGTACCCGTCGTTGACTGGGTTCAAAAACAGCCTACAGAAAATGGACTCTGATTTATGAAAGTATGATAGGTTATGAAAAGGAAGGGTTGTAAAGAGATAGCTTCGAATTTGGGGGTATCAAGACCAAAACAAAATATGATGAAAGTAAAATTAAAATAGATAAACCCCATAATTTATTATACCATACCTGTTCACACTGAAACACTTATCACAATTTTCTGTGGATCCATATTAAAAAAAACCTTGTTAAACTTTGTGACATATTTCCATCCTATGGAGGTCAGTCAGGCGCGAACGAACACCCCGTAATTTTATTATACCATATTTCTTCAAACTGAAACATAATTATCAAAGTATACTTATGCAGATAGATATGAAAAGTCTTTATTAAAGCTTGTGCCTATTTCCGTCCTATGGAGGCCAGGCGCGAACGCAGACGCCACAATTTTATTATATCATCCCTATTTAAGTTAAAACATACTTATCAAAGTATTCTTATGTACATCTATATCAAAAACACTTATAAACGTTTTTTTTTTAATTTAAAAATTTTTTATTTCCATACTTTGTGGACCAGGTGCGAATGCAGATCCCACAATTTTAATGAACCACCGTTCTGCCAGATCAAACATACCCACTCCTGTGTCTCGATACATCTTCTATCATTATATGTAATCAGTTTTTTAAAATAGTCAACCATATAGGAGCCTATTCGTGACCAGACACACACACACACACACACATCCAGCTTTATATTATAGATATATATATATATATATTTTTTTTTACAAAGGGGTCACCACTTATCAAAGCCCGGAAACCACTCGGGGATAAGGGTTATTGCATGTTACAGTACGTTAGTATTGGAGGTTTGATAAATTGCCTTACTTAAGGGGGCGGTTAATCAGGAATTTGTTTATGTTGGACTTGAAGACATCCAGGTTGTAGTCAGGTGGGAAACAGGCAAATGGAATAGAGTACCACAGGCGTGCACTTCTAAAGAAGAAGCTTTGTTCATGGAATCTACGTTTTGGTTATGCAGTGATGATGAGTTATAGTGCACCTGAGCACTGTACACAATGATTTCATTATTATTTGTACTCACTAGGAGTTCTCATACAGGTACTTATCAGAAACTAGCCTGGGTGCCCGGCGTTGCCCAGGTGTTTGTAGGTGTGTGTTGAGCAAAAAAAAAAAAAAAAAATTGTAGTAGACCGGCTTGAACCCGTGACGCGAAGGTGGAAAAGAAAGTGAAATAAAATCTGACATCTTACCGCTACTCCATGACTTGACCGGAAGTCTTAAGCATTCAAATTAAACGTAGTCAATCAAAACGATGACTGGCGCAAATGGCATTGCTTTTAAAGCTCCCACAAAGGTCGTTTTTAATGTGAGGGAAAACCAGCTCCCCCAAAAAGGGGGCACTCTGGCAGTATCCAAATAAATGGTAATTCTCTCGGGATGATGGGTTTCCCCTACATTGACCAAGGACCAATTACAGAACAGATACCACCCGGGCAAAAGCCAGACATTGACGTTTGCGTTTGAATAGTTTTGTTTTATTTATATGAAAAAGACAAGCAAACAGCCGACACAATGGCATGATGGGAATTTTGTTTAACTCGATCAAAAAAAAGATAGAGACGATGACCGTTTACGAATCTGAGATATTATGATAAGTAAGCGAAAACTTCTCATGGAATCTAACCGAAGCGAGAACCCCCACCCACAAAACTTTTCAGGGACATACACAAACGCTAGCGTCCATTTTGCTCTTTATATAATAGATTACTCGCTGATAATAACCAGTGGTGTTCCTTGAAGTCTGGGTGACAAGTTTCCCCAAATTTCCAGCACTCTCTATCTCTTTTGATAACCTTTGCATGATTGCAACAGCTGCTTATTATTGATTTCTCATTGGCAATGACCGTTGAATTTCTCTGATTAAAGTATTCTCTGAACTCTTGCAGTGGAGGTCTGGTTAGTGCTTTCCCTTCACGATCTTTCCATTCTACTTGACCCTACACAGCTTTTTTGTGCGGTATCAGCCGAAACTGATACCTTTATTATTATTACTAGCAAATGTACCTGGCATTGTCTGGTATTAAACATAACATTAAATTCCTTTAAAAAAAAAAAAATGAAGTAAAAAAAAAAAAAATGGAAAGAAACTGAGACGTGCATGTGAGTATTATGTTTTTTCTAAACAGTTCATTTCTTGTAAGTAAAAAAAAAAAAATGCTTGAGCCGAGATCGAAACCAAAACCTAAAGACAGTGAGTCAAGTATGACAACCATTAGGCCAGCTTGCCATGATTTTTAAAAAAGTGTTTTCAAACCTACTTATTCTTAGCATAAGGAAGCTGTCATGTGAATGATTCACGCATGTGTAGTCGTGAAACAGTTGACAAACAAATAAAAATCCGATGACTTCTCAAGTACCAATTTTTAAATTTTGACCCCTGAGCAGATCTTTTGTTCAGATGAAAACTGATTAAAACATTTTCTACGTGTCTGAATACCCTATATACCAAATTTCAAGTATGTAGGTCAAAAGTTTGTTGATTATATAAGTTTAGAGTTGTCCTTACAGATACACATTCTCACTTTTATAGATATATAGATTATTATTATTATTATTATTATTATTAGTAGTAGTAGTAGTAGTAGTAGTAGTTTATCTGTTTAGCATTGCTTGGAATGAAGTGAAATTCTAGTTTTTAATTTTTATAGGCTTTTTATGTGTTTGCACATTTTTTAAATTTACACAGAAAATGAAATATAAAAATTTAGTTGTAAGAGAGACAACCTTTTTTTATAGTCTTTAATTAAAAATGAATTATTTCCCTTGCTGATAAAATATTTTTAGTCATAATTGAAAAATGTTACCATAGTACTAGTTGTTCAGGTGAGATTATATATTTCTAAAAGTAAACTGTACCAAAGTCTATTATGATAGTACCAATAACATTGTATAACAATAACAAATGCAAATTGGCTAGTCGGAATCAAAAATTAATATTTCAACTTGAATGTAATTCTTTTATTTTTTTATTTGCTTTTTATGTGTTTGCACATTTTCAGACACAGAAAATGAAATAAAGTTTCAGTTGTAAGGGAGGCAGCTCTTTTATATATTTTTTAATTAAATGCAATTGAGATTGTCGGACTGACTTCCTCATCTTGGTTGTTATTGTCACAATGTTTCGGCCGTTTTGCCCTCCGGCCTTTGTCAGGTGTTTTGTATCGAACTGGGGAACCGTTTTTAGGAGTCTCGAACCCAACCCTTTATTATTATTACGGGGGTACCGTGTTCGGACTCCAGCTAGGCTTTGGGACATAGTTGTTGATTCTCTGTTTTGAATGTTACTTTTTCACTGCCTTCTGTTCAGGATTGAACTCGGCACCTTTGGGTAACTGTAAACTTTGATACAACGTCTAGGACCACTCGGCCATCTAGTGACATAACCCTAACCCTAACCCTAACCTAACCCGAACACGGTACCCCCGTAATAATAATAAAGGGTTGGGTTCGAGACTCCTAACAAATGGTTCCCCAGTTCGATACAAAACACCTGACGAAGGCCAGAGGGCAAAACGGCCGAAACGTTGTGACAATAACAACCAAGATGAGGAAGTCAGTCCGACAATCTCAATCAATGAAAACACCTCGTCTCAAAAAAAAAAAAAAAAAGAAAAAAATATAGACAATTACTAAATGCAATTCTGTAAGAGAATAGAAAATAGACCCAAGATGTAATGTCCAGTTTTAATTTTTTCTTGAGCTTCATCAAAAATATTGTTATTTTTTTTTTTTTCTGATCATCAGGGCAAATCAATGTCAAGTTGCTTAAAGGATGCAACAAGTTCTAAATCAGTAGAACCCATGGCGTTTGTCTGTAACAGTCCGTACATGAAGAAAGTATTGCTCTGCCACGAGTCGACCAGTGAACGAGTACCAGAGCAGCTCGAGATGCTGCTCCATTCTTCCTCTGCGGAAACGTCTCAGGAGATTCTCATGGTTGCCGTTCACCAACTCATGCGGGAAACGGGATTTCAGTTTGCAACTGTAAGTAGAAAAAGTAAAACATGTGCTCCCCCCTCCCCCTCACACAGCGACTGCAACCACTTTTTTTCCTTGCATCTATGCAGCAAATGGCAACCTCATGTTTTCCTGCATTAAGAAATATATAAAGTTTATAAAGAAGGTAGCTGTATTTGTGGTTGTTAATCTGCAATCCATTCGACATTAGTTTTTGCTTGGAGGGTGTCATTATCCTCTCATGTAGAGCACTCTCAAATGAGCCCTGGTGATACCAGATCAGATTGCCTGAAGATATTGACCTTCTGACTTAAATGCAGCAAATACTGATGTTATTATTTTTTTTTCTTTCCCTTTGCAAAACTCAAGCATGTTTTAAAAAGCCCCCCCCCCCCGCTCAAAAAAACAATTTTTCTCTATAAAACAAACAAAACCAAACACCAAATATATCTTTATTATAAGGCAAACTTTGTGTGTGTCCATGAATTCATTCCCCATATACCTCACAATGACAGCCGATTTTTATGAAATTTGTACTTCATGTATCTTGCACTGTTCTTAGATAGGTTTTGTCTTGGAATGTCTTTGATAAATATCAATAATCGATTAGGTTCACACAGACTTGAAAAGTCCGTGAATTTTTATTTTTGCCTTGAATAATCCTTGAGAATATTTAAATTTATTCAAAATGTCTTGAAAAGGCCTTGAAAATTGCATTGGTCCCTTTATCACAAAACTAACTTAAGTAGTTTTATGACAAAGGATCTAGTTTTCAATTATTGCAAATTTTTTTCTCACTTTTTTTTTTAGCGGTGTGGGAGAAAGATTCAAATCTTCTATTTTTGCTTTCATTTATAATTTTTTTTTTTGTAGGGGCACAAGGGGAGGAGAAGTAGTACCCCTCCCATCCCCTAACAAACTCTTGTGCAGATGATACTCTCCAATGGGGACCCCTCACCTCCAAAAAAAAAAAACAAATTGTGATAACCAAAAATAAAGCCAGCTGAGTAAAAAAAAAATGGACAAGACAGCAGCCATCTTGGTTGGAAATTAAAAGCCGTAAAGAGAGTTAATATTTGAGATGAAATAAAAAGCATTTAAAACTACTTAGTTAAAAACACCAAAATTTGATATGGGTTTGATTATAAAGTAAGTTTTATTGGCTATGGTAACATTTATTTGTTGAATATTTGATTTTTTTTTTTTTACCTCTTTTTCGAATTGCTGTGGATTGTAAAACAAACCCCAAATTTTGTTTTGAAAACTTGAATTTTGTCTGAAGAACGCTTTGAAAATTCCTTGAAAATGAACACTGAAAATCTGTTCAAACCCTGATTAGTTGGTTGGTTGTTTTTGTTTTACGGCATATCAACCCTTTTCAGGTTATTTAATGCCAAATCTAGTGATTTTGAAGAACGATTTTTTAATAGAGTATATTTGTTTTTTTTTTTAAAGTCAGTTTCTATTTAACCCATAGTTGGGACCCTAACAGATACTACCACTCCGGGTCAGAGTGGACCTGGGAGCAATGGCAATTGGCTCCATACTCTTCCAAGCTCGCAAGCTGGGGCCTCACCATCGGATATAGTTTAAGGTCATATCCAGGACCTCAAACCCTGATGTATGTGCGTATATATATATATATATATATATATATATATATATATATTAGCATTTCAGCCCAGCGTTGCCCGGGAGTTTGGATGTGTCTGTTGAGCAAAACGAAAGCCAAAAAAAAAAAAGTGGTAGTAGGAAGGCAGGCTCGAACCCGTACTGTGAAGGAGGAAAAAAAAACGGGAAAAAAACCTGACGTCTATGCTTTTAAGACCACCGTCAAACCGGAAGTGACATTCTTTTAAATTAAGGCTAGACAATCGAAAGGAGAGGATGACTTTAAAAAATATCGCTGAAAAAAAAGCGAATCCCCCCCTCCCCCGGAGAAAAGTTCCCAGTTGAAGGTGAAAATATTAATATTTTTAGCCAATTTTTCGATATTTGTCGTCTGAAAGGCCGGACTTTAAAACGATACTGATCTTGGTAAAATCCGTCGCCTCTGTCGAAAGTTTTAGGCAGACATGCAAACATACATACATACATACATTTATATATTGGTAACTAAAGATTTTCGACACAAACTGATTAAAAAGCT
The DNA here is from genome assembly GCF_053919585.1 of Euprymna scolopes. Classification (NCBI taxonomy): domain Eukaryota; kingdom Metazoa; phylum Mollusca; class Cephalopoda; order Sepiida; family Sepiolidae; genus Euprymna; species Euprymna scolopes. Next base: position 21,158,508 of record NC_136496.1, on the reverse strand, counting down.
TGCCCTATCTCTGAATACCCTTTATGTTAAATTTCAAATGTTTAGAGCAGAAATTGTCTGAATAATTTAGTAGAGACTGCAGAAGTCAATTTTTTTTAAAACTTTTACCCCTATTATGACCCCTTAAAATTTATTGTTTTGGGATCAAATCAAGTTAGTAAGTTAGATCCATGTCCAAGGAACCTATATCTAAAATTTCAAGTATTTAGACCCAAAATTGTCGAAGGAGTTTGGTAGAGTTCTCAAAGATCAAATTGTTGAACTTTGACCCCTTAACAGCCAAATTTCTGACCAAAAACCAATCACAAAGATTTTCCCAAATCTCAGTACCCTGTATATCAAATTTTGAGTCTTGACTTAAAATTGACAGAGTTATTGCGTAGGGAAATGTACACACACAGACACGTTCACTTATATATATATACTAGCAGGGGTGCCCGGCGTTGCTCGGGTGTTTGGAGGTGTATGCTGTGCAAAAAAAGCAAAAAAACAAAAAAAATGGTTAATTTTTTAAAACTTTGACCCCTATTATGACCCCTTAAAATTTATTGTTTCGGGCTCAAGTCACTTTATTAAGTTAGATCCAGGTTCAAGGAACCTATATCTAAAATTTCAAGTGTCTAGACCCAAAATTGTCGGAGGAGTTTGGTAGAGTTCTTAAAGGTCAAATCGTTGAAATTTGACCCCTTAACAGCCAAATTTCTGGCTGACACCCGTCACATCGATTTTCCCAAATCTCAGCACCCGGTATTTCAAATTTCGAGTCTATAGACTAAAAATTGACAGAGTTATTGCATAGGGAAATGTACACAGACAGACAGACACGTTCACTTTTATATATATATATATATATATATATATATATATATATATCACATTCAATTCTATTTGTATTTTTGTTGTTTCCAAAAAATCTTTCATTGAAATTTACCTTTGTTCAACCCTGCAGAATGTGACAGTTGATGGAAGCAGTAGTCCTATTATGTCCAACCTAAGTGAGATCTTTGCCAACCAAAGGAATCAATCGTATTATCGCCTATTTTACACACTTCCTGACAACGAACGAGTGACCGCCATGCTTGTCTGTATTCCGATGATTAAGATGCTGATTATTCAGGGTGAGCTATATTATATAGTTATTGTATCAGTTATTTATATACTAACTCTCGGCCACGGTACACTTATTTCAGTTATCTATATACAAACTGTCCCGACCCAGCATTGCCCTGATATCTTTTTAGTTTTATCTTTGTTTTGCTATGTGTTTTAACTGTACTATTTTGTTTTTTTAATAGGATTTTAAATATTAAATTTTTTATGGAAACCTTCACTCTCATTTTCCTTATTTTGTACTTTAGTCCTCACATCCTTTGACCAATGTTTCTGACAAAGAAGGAAGAATTGCTGTTTACTGAGTCGGGATCTATCCATGTAATACTTATTATTGAAGTGGTATTTTCTTATCATCTCTTTACATCTAGTGACTTCATGCTTTATTTGGAGCAATTTCCATTTAAAAAAAAAAAAAAATTATGGTATCATTTGGTCATGAAATTATTTATTGAACGAAGGTCACTGAAAAAATAGTCTCATGATTCTACCACTTCAGAAGGTATCTCACTTCTGACACAATTCTCTACACATATAAGAGCCAAATATACCCTAAAGCCACATCTGAGGAGGAGCTTCCAGGAGTACCCTGTCCTGCTTGGACAGAGTTTAAAACGGACTTCGAAATCTAGTAGGTGATGCCTTTTTCTCCTCCTCCTTTTCTTTATCATAAAACAACCTGATGTTATCTGTATACTTTACAGATGTAACTGAAGTGAAATTCAAAAGTAAAATGACCTCCCTGTAGACCGATTCTTAACAATAATATTTAATCATGTTTGGTTGGCCAAATATAAATGGGTCATGGAACACCCGTCTCGCAGAAAATACTATCACTAATTCCCCCCACTCTTTATCTGCGCCTAAACCTAAACGTAGATTCCATGAACAAAGCTTCTTTCTTAGAACTGCATGCCTGTGGAATTGTTTTCCGTTTACCAACTGACTGCAATATGGTTGTCTTCAAGTCTAACACTCTTTAACCCTTATCCTCGAGTGACCTCTTGGCCTCGATAAGTGGTGATGCCTGTGTAAAAAAAAAAAAAAATGTAAATATGATTGTCGGCAAGCATATTGTTGTGCATGTCAAAAGGACATTTGTTTTGAGCACACATTAAAACCAAACAAGAATCAAAATCACTAACCAACAAACTAGCCTGTTGTGTAGCGGTGATATCAAACTGTAAATTGACGAGCTGCTGTGTGTTAGTGCCGAGAACTTTAAAACTTTGGTGCTAGTGCACTTACTGATCCGCGCTATTTTTTAAATTGTATTTCCAAGTTTAATTAAAGTTTTACGATATGTTTTTTTTTTATTCAATTGTAAGGTTAAAGTACAGAATATGTACAAAACACCCTCCCCTCCCCATGTTAAGAATGGCTTTTTAAATAATAACGTTATTATTTGAGCATGGATCAATAAATGCACTAGTACCAAAACTTCTTCTAGAAATGCATTTGTTGAACCGTTCCAACAACTTGTGGAAGATCTCATGGAAGTTCTCTTGTGTGAGCGTGTCAATGACCCTCATCACAGCCTCTTTCATTTCCTCCATTTTCTTGTAACAACAATCTGTAAGTTTTTTTTTTTTTGAGCTTAGGAAACGACCAAAAGTCACAGGAAGAAAGGTCTGGGGTATAGGGAGGTGAGGAACTTTTCTTCTTTTTTTTTTTTTTTTTTTTTTTTTTACACGGTGGTGACCACTTATCAAGGCTCGGAAGCCACTCATGGATAAGGGTTATTGCAAGTACAGTTCGTTAGTGTGGAGATTTAATAAAGTGTCTAGTTAAAGGGGCGGTTCATCAGGAATTTGTTTACGTTGGACTTGAAGACATCCAGGTTGCAGTCAGGTGGGAAGCGGGCAGACGGAACAGAGTTCCACAGGCGAGCAGTTCTAAGGAAGAAGCTTTGTTCATGGAATCTACGTTTTGATTTAGACACAGATAAAGAGTGGGGAAAATTTTTGACAGTGGATTCAGCTAGACGGGTGTTTTTTGTGAAAGATTGGTGGGGGGGACCAGAGATTGGAGTTCAGACGAGCACCTGCCATGGAAATAACGATAAAACAAGGATAGGCTCGCAACGTCTCTTCTGTGGAAGAGAAAAGGGCATCCCCCACTAAGCCACGAAGTCTATTTTGTACTCTGATAGGCTGTTTTTAGCAGCTCCTGCCCAGATATGGCAGCAGTATTCCATCCTTGGACGTACTTGGCTTTTATATAGATAGAGAATTGCATTAGAAGTGAGATATCTTCTGGAGCGGTAGAAGGATCCCACCATCTTTCCAGCGACCTTGGCAACAGACTTGATGTACGTGTTCCATTTCAGATCAGGAGTAAAGGACAAAACCAGAAGCTTGTCAAAACATGGGGCTTCTCCTAGATGAGAGCCATCCATTTCAATTGATGCCAGATGGGGATCAGAGCATTGATGATGTAAAGATAGTCTTAATGCCCATCTTGATCAAATAGTCTGTGGCAAGAATGGAGTTGTGAGTTGTGGACTGGTGCATTGGGACAAACTTTACGCAAATCTTCCACATCTTCAGTTCCTCGCAAATAATTATGTGTACAGTTCCCACACTGACATCAAACTGTGCGATTATTGTCTCTATAGATACATGCCAGTCCTTATCCATAAAATTCTTAATTTGGCCAATCAACTCTGGCGTTCTGACTTCCTTACTTCTCCCACACTTCTTATCATCCCTCACAGACTCTCTGCTTTCCTTGAATCTTTTATGCCATTCAGAAACTGATGCTTGACTAATGCAAGATGGTCCAAAAGCAGTATGAAGCATTCCATATGGATCTGTGTCATTTTTTTCCAAGTTTAAAACAAAATCTTATTGCATCTCATTCTTCGTAAGTGTCCTCACGTCCAGATTGCATTTGAGAAATTCACCATCTGTGGCAATCAGGCTTTAGAAGGGTGTATTTCAATTCCTGCTGTAGCTGTTCATTTGAAGCTGAAATCATAAAAATTGGTCAGTTATCTCATAAGATGTATAGCAATAACATAGTGAATTTTCAAGAGTCTACAACAAATTTAAATGTCTGTACAAAGAAGTCTGGAAACTTATTTAAGGCACCTCATATATATATATATATATATATATATATATATATATATATATATATATATATAAAGTTATTTTAATGGAAAGTTTTACTATCAATAAAAACATATTTTTTTATTTATAACAATATTTTTATTGGGAACTTGTAATAGGCATAAAAACATAATTTAAAACTATTTTTATTAAAACAAGTGAAGCGTGCATGGTCCCCTGTGAGTGCACAGTGAACGAGGCATAAAAAAAAATGACCTGCATTTGTCCCCCCACCCCCTATTTAGCCTCAAAAGTCCCCAGGGGATGTCAAATCCTGGTGAAAATGAACAAACGATGCAGTTTTAGGCCTTAACATATGTAAGTTTGAGTTCTGCACCATGCAAAAAAAAAGAAATGACTAAGCCCATCATTTGGCTCCCATTTAGCCTCAAAAGTCCCTAAGGTCTTAACATATTTAAATTTGAGTTCAACACCATGCAAAACTGCTAAATAGACATACACAGAAAATTTTGGACAAATATGGTAAAATAATCCCAAAAACGGAGTGTTTTTATTAGCCCTAAAAGAGCCCGTAGGGTACACCCAAGAGTTATCACGAAGTATAGACAAACAAAATTATACAGAAATCAGTTAGTTACAACTTTTCAGAAAGTTTTATAAAAATTCAAGGCATCAATTTTTTTTAATAAGCACAAAAGTGTTAATTTTAGCCATTTTAATCCGAAAGGCACCCCTAGGGGTGCAACCGGAGTTTTCTCGGAAAATCTGTTCTATTACTTTTTTACTCATATCATGTTTAATGTTTGTGCAAAATTTCCAAAAATTCCAAGACGTAGTTATTAAGAAAAGTGTGGACAGATGAATGGACAAACGAACAAGAGTTATATTCAAAGGTCCACCCTCCTTTTGTCGGAGGACCAAAAATTATTTCATTGGAAAGTTTTACTATCAATAAAGACATAGTATGAACATATTTTTTTTATTTATAACAATATTTTCATTGGGAACTTGTAATAGGTATGAAAGCATCATTTAGAACTATTTTTATTAAAAGAAATATTTACTTATCTTAATGTATCTTCATATTACGTCCCCTTTTAAAAACAAACATTTTGTACGACTAAAAAATGTTTGAAGTTTTTAAGTATATTTTTTGCTTACGTCATCCTTTCATCAAATATGATTTTTCTCATTTTTTTTCGTCGTCATATTTAGGCAAACTTCTGAATCATCCTCCATCTGAAGAAAATGCACCTGAATATCTTATGAACTCCGAACATTTCATCAATCAAATGAAAACAGGTGCGTACTGTTTTGTTTTAAAAAGAAATTATTTGTTATATTACATCAATGATTGACTTGTTTTATGGCATATCAACCCTTTTTGGTTGTTTCATATTGAATCCATTTATTTTGGTAAATAAGTTATTTGTATTTTCTGTTCTTAAATATTTAATAGATTTTATTTTGCATATAAATCATTTGTACATTAATTTCTTTCTCATTTTTTTATTTTTTATTTTATTTTTTTACTTCTACAGAGTTTTTGTTAATCAACATTTTTATATATAATATTTAGATCATTTCGAAAACAATGGAAATGTTTAGGCAAGTTAATTGTGTGAGTGGACAAAACCCCTAATAATGTGTCCAAGGTGAAAGAAAGAAAAGGAATAGAAAGTTCCGGAATGTTTTCATGTCGGGAAGCAGAAACTTAAAGTGCCCCCAGGTTGTCCAGTGGAGATCTTCAGTGAAGTAGTCGGAGTCTGGGGAGATTAAATGGACTGAAAGTGAGAGGAGAGAGAGCTGTGTCTTCTTTGGTGGTCTGAGCTCCTCCATTGGCTACTGGCTAGTTCCTGACAGAGGTAATTAGTTCCTTAAGGGACATGTAGGATTAATGCACCCTACTAGCTGACTGGTCACTGCATGGCTGCATCAGTCAGCAAGGGGCCATTAATCCGCAAGAGAAAATAGTATGTTATGGTGGATTTGATTAACATGCATAATAATAAAATGATGATCATTTTATATAAAGAGATTTTGTCTGTCCGTCAAAATTTTTATTAAATCATTTCTCTCTGATAGGTTCATAAGAGTAGTAGTTGATGGGCAAAAATCAGAAGCTTACAGTATTAATGCTGGAGTCTCTCAGGGGTCCATCCTGGGCCCAACTCTTTTCCTGATCTACATTAATGATCTTCCAAATCACATCCTTACATCATTTGTAGACATTTATGCTGATGCGACTACCATCTATGGTAGCACATCTAAGACCGTAAATGACCAAGTTCTCTCCGATTCTCTCTCCTCTGATCTTGAGCACGTGATACAATGGGGAAAGGAGTGGCTGGTTACTTTTAATGCATCTAAAACCAAACTTCTATCTTTACATCATCAGCATTCTGATCCCCATCTGGCATCAATTAAAATGAATGGCTCTCATTAGCAGTACACATGAAAAAAATTGAAATAGCTTAAAATATTTCAATATTGGTATACATAGAAAGAGTTTGATGAGCTAAGAAAGAATCTTTTTAAATTTTTTAAATCTGATTAAAATTAATGAAGTTATGACTATTTTTGTGCCTTGCATGTTTGGATATTTTCCCTCTTTAAGACCATATGTGTTTTGTCACATTTTTTACACTACTTTTTCAGTAAAAATGTCATATCTTTGTTAAAACACAAGATTAAGTAATGAAATTTACCATATAAGTGTATTTTTGTACCAGGAATCAGAATATGCAACTGAAAATCTCCCAACGTTTATGGTTTCCAAATAATCTGCAGTAAATGTGCATAAATATGCAGCAATTCCTTAAAAATACCATGTATCCATAAACAGAAAAGAAATTGGAGAACTCATAGTTGAATTGTAATGTGCTTTATGTACAAAAAACTTGAATCTAAACATAGGACCATTTAAAACTGAATATATTGCAATATTTCTTTGGTATTATTGTAGATTAACACCTTCTGTTTAACCTCACTCAACCTCTTCTGACCCCCCCCTCCAAAATGTGATTCTACCTTTTTAGGCAATTATATATGAAATGCCATGAAAAAACTTTAATGAAAGATAAATTATTTTAGAATTTAATGTAAAATAATTCCTCATTATAGGTCACTCTAGCGTTTTAGGGCAGTTAACTGTTTTTTTTTTTCTATCATAGATCCTGTATGCTTTTTTTTTTTTTTAAGATGATTATGTGTGGTTTTAAGAGGGTTTCTATGCAATGAGAATATTGGAAGGGTTGCCATTCAGACTTTGAATTAGTTGTAGGGCTAATGAAAATTATGTGTGAACATACTGAAGACTTGACAGAAACAAAAACAATATTAGAAGAGGGGGAGGTTAGTTTCACAAAAATTTAATGTAAAATAATTCACCATTTCCAGGCCATTCTAGCATTTTAGGACAGTTAATTTTTATGGGAGATAAATCATGTGCATTTTTCTTTAAGGAAGGATCTATTTTTTGTTTGTTTTAGATGCTTGTATGTGGCTTACAGAGGTATTTTGTTGGGGGAGGCTTGCCACACGAACTTAGTGTTATTGTTAGGGTTAAAGAGTGTTTTAGGAGGAGACCTGCCACTCATAACTGGGGTTAGAGGTGAGGTTAAGAGAGCTTTTTTTTCAAAGAGAGCGTTCATCACTCATATTTACTGTTAGTGGTTCATAATTATTGGCTTTTGAAAATGTTATGGATTCAATTTGGAATATTACATTACTATTAAATATGTAAACTTATGTCAAAAAGAAAAATGTGTGTGTGTGTATATATATATATGCATTTACACACACATATATATATATGCATAAACACACACACACACATATATATGTGCATATATACACACGCACACATATATATATGCATATACGCACACGCATATATATATGCATGTACACACACACACACATATGCATACACACACACCACACGCACACATATATGCATATACACATACACGTGTATATATATATATATATATATATATATATATATATATATATATGTATATATATAACAAATGTTATGCAAAGCAAGATAAGTTACTTTTCTACCTAACTGAATAAGTTTTTTACTGTTTTTATTTAATGTAAAATATTTATTCGGTTCGGAAAGTAGGTAATATTCAGCGCTACCCAAAAAGAAAATATGGCCGCAATTTCTATTTACATTTTTCAAGTCTTGATAATCACTTCAAAATAAGAAATAAAGCAAAATGGTGAATGAAATCCACCCAATAAATGTCACGGTAACATTTATTGGGTGGATTTCAATCACCATTTTGTTTCATTTCTTATTTTTAAATCTTTGTTGAGACTTCAAAAATGTAAAGAGACATTGCAGCCTCTTTTCTTGTTCTTTGGTAGCGCTCGCTCAACACTACTTGTTTTTCGAACTGAATAAACATTTTACATTAAAAAAAAAGAAAAAAAAAACTAAAAAGTATCCAGTTAGGTAGAAAAATAACTTACCTTGCCTTTGATAACATTTGTTTTTGACAACTTTTTTCCTACCTCTGTGGATTGAAATACGAACCGTTACTTCATTTTTGTTTTGTTGTCTTAACTGCAAAATGCCGTTTCCATTTCAAATAAATATCTTACAGAAAGTTATATATATATATATATATATATATATATATATATATATATCTATAATATAAAGCTGAATGTCTGTGTGTGTGTGTCTGGTCATGAATAGGCTCCTATATGGTTGACTATTTTAAAAAACTGATTACATATAATGATAGAAGATGTATCGAGACACAGGAATGGGTATGTTTGATCCTGCAGAATGGTGGTTCATTAAAATTGTGGGGTCAGCGTTCGCGCCTGGTCCACAAAATATGGAAATAAAAAATTAAAAAATAACGTTCACAAGTGTTTTTTATATAGATGTACATAAGAATACTTTGATAAGTATGTTTTAACTTAAATAGGGATGGTATAATAAAATTGTAGGGTCTGCGTTCGCGCCTGGTCGCCATAAAATGGAAATAGGCACAAACTTTAATAAAGACTTTTCATATCTATCTGCGTAAGTATACTTTGATAATTATGTTTCAGTTTGAAGAAATATGGTATAATAAAATTATGGGGTGTTCGTTCGCCCCTGGTAGAATGGAAATATGTCACAAAGTTTAACAAGGTTTTTTAATATAGATCCACAGAATATTGTGATAAGTGTTTCAGTGTGAACAGGTATGACATAATAAATTATAGGGTTCATCTATTTTATTTTTACTTTCATCATATTTTGCTTTGGTTTTGGTAGCCCCAAATTTGAAGCTATCTCTTTACAACCCGTCCTTTTCATAACCTATCATACTTTCATTAACCAAAGTCCATTTTTTGTAGGCTGTTTTTGAACCCAGTCAATAACGAGTACTTTTGCTAGTATACATGCATACATACATATATATATATATATATATTATATATATATATATATATATATATTATAGTGTGTGTGTATTTGGCAGGTAAATAAGTCAGCAAATGTTATATTTGGTTTTAATTTGCTAAGAAGCTGCGTTATGAAATTTTGAAGAAAATTCCAGGTACTTCTGCACTTATTGAACCATGCTGAAATAATAACGCTGTTATTTCGAACTTGAAAACTTGAAAATACTATTTAAAAATAACACGGTTCAATAAATGCACAAGCACTAAATTCCATAAATTTGTTGATTTCTATTTTCGAGGTTGAAGGTGTTTATTCCATAGGCCCTTTATACTACGCTGGAGCAGGTCGTAAAAATACCTTTCGCTTAATAAGTAGAAAAAAAAAATAACAAAATAAAAAGCTTTCTAATTGTAGTTTGATGTGTTTTCTAACTGCTTTTAAAATTTCAAGAATATTGATTTGAGGGTTTGTATTACTATACACATAGATTCGAAAAAGTTGTCAAAAAAACAAATATATAATTGTTATTATACATTCTGAAAACCGAATAGTTCTAAACTAATGTTATTCTGATAACAAAATAGTTCTAATTAAACATATAAGAACATTTATATTCATATTTTCATGTTTTTTTTAATTCGTTCTTGAATAAAAATTAAAGGACGCGTGTTGTTTACATTTACACTGTGCTATCGCTAATACTTCAGCTGCTGCTGCTACTAATACTACATTTGTCCAAACTGGAAAAATAGAAACGTTTTTTTTTTTCAGGTAGGTCCTTTTAAATTATTATTAATTACCGCAGTCCTACTCAACATACAATAATACTTTTAATTGATAAAGATAGTAAAAAGATTGATTTACTTACTAGTGGGTGTCCAAAGAAAGTTTTTTTTTAAATGTTCGATACTCGTCATATTAAAGTCTTTTTTTTAACACGAAAAAAAAAGAAATGGTCAAAAATATTTCAGACACTACACAGTATTAAGATTAACACCTCTTCTGATTGTTTCCTAAATTTCATGACGAAATTCTTCATACAATCACGGTACGGGCCTTTAGAAATCAGAGGAGGTCATTACAAAACCTAACCGAAAACACCATTTTATAACGTTAAAATTTTTATCACTTTATTTGCTTAAAACTCTTAATAAATATGAATGTACATTATATATTTTAATTCATTTGAAAGTATATTCATTTCCAAACAAAACAGTAGTAATTTGAAGACTTGAAGTGCTTTGGTTTAAAAAATATGGCTATTTTAGTAGAACTACCTTGAAATGTGTGATTATCCGAAGCGTTTTTTCTGTCTGTTTTGTGTCTACTCTCGTCTTGAGGAGGCTTCAATTTTGACAAGCTTCAGGATTTGACCTTTACTTCTGATCTTAAATGGAACACGTACATCAAATCTGTTGCCAAGGCTGCTGGAAAAATGTCCGGATCCTTCTATTGATCCAGTAGATATCTCACTGCTGATGCAATTCTCTATCTATATAAGTGCAAGGCACGTCCAAGGATGGGATACTGTTGCCACATCTGGACAGTAGCTGCTAGAAAGGACTTGTCCTGCCTTGATAGAGTTCAAAATAGACTTCGTAGCCTCGTAGGAGATGTCCTTTTCTCTTCCCTGCAACTTCTATCTCACAGAAGACATGTTGTGAGTTTGTCTCTGCTTTATCATTATTTTCATGAAAAGCGTTCGACTGAGCTTCAATCTATGGTACCCCCTCGCCAAACTTTCACAAGAAACACTCGTCTAGCTGAAAACACTATCAATAATTCCCTTCACTCTTTATCTGTACCTAAACGTAGATTCCATGAGCAAAGCTTATTCCTTAGAAGTGCACGCCTGTGGAATCGTCTTCCATTTTCCTGCTTTCTAGCTGACTACAATCTGATTGTCTTCAAGTCCAACATAAACAAGTTCTTGATGAGCCGTTCCACTTGTTAACAAATTTACCGAATTTCCATTACTAATGATTACTCTATTGTCCAATTGACTACTGTACACTCTTAACCCTTATTCTCGAGTGGTCTCTGGGCCTTGATAAGTGATTATGCCTATGTAAGAATAAAAAAAAAAATATTGATAGTGTTTTCAGCTAGACGAGTGTTTTGAAAGTTTGGCGAGAGGGGACCATAGATTGAAGCTCAGTCGAGCACTTGCCATGAAAATAACGCTCCTAAGTACATAAGGTATATGTGTGTCAAATTTTAAAAAATTGTCCCAGCCATTTTGGAGTCCATAGGAAACGAACTCACTCACACACACACACACACACACACACACACACACACACACACACACACACACAAAGTGCCTTTGTAGAGGACAGAGTCGCCTTTTGATGTGGAGTTGGTGATCTCATCCTCTCTTGCTAAGTAGGAGAATAAAGGAAAGGTCACATGTCCCCTATGCCGTGAAATGAAGACACGAAAAATGCCAGTATTATAAACACCACCAAATAAATTTATTTACAGCAGATAAAAAATAAATGGTAGTAAGAATTCAGTGAGAGATTATAAGTAACGTTACTTGTGTTTATAGTCTTTGATGAGAGGTCGACGGCAAGATCAGGGGTGGATTGGCGTTCTCCAGACCGGAGAGCATTTATCGTCACATCTGCACTCTTTGATGTCCAACGAAGAAAAAGAATGGATGATACAAACCGGAAATGTATCGCTCCCTTGTGGCAAAGAATGATATTGCCAGAGTTAAAGGGCAATAATCGTGTTTGCCTTAAGATCATCCGTTTATGTATGTGAGTTTGTGCAGAGAACTCGATTCCTACAACTTTTCTATATAAGTGGAGATAGAGATAGTTGTTGATTGCTAGTATATTATTGAACTATGTAGCATAATATTACTTTCTGAGTATTTATTAATACTTATAAATTTCTCATTTGGGTCGATTTAGTATTTAAAATTCAATGGACATTGTTTTCATAGAAATGCTGATAAGCTTATATTTTCTGCATCTTATTAGTTTTTCTGTCTAAAAGAAATAATTTTGTGCTATCCAGATAAATATTTGTTTTATGAAAACGTATTTGTTGATTAAATATGGAATTTCCACATGTCCTGCTAGTATTTAATATATAAGAATTGTTGAACTATTCCATTTCATCTTTCAGATTCAGCTGCCACGGTTTACAAGAATCTTAGATCCCTTTCTGCAGAATTTAAAGACAATGTCGCTTTGCCACTTCTTGGAGAAATGAAAATTGGTAATTATTTCTTTAGTCCTTTATCTAAAGCCGAGCTGTTAAATGCTTGTTTCCCTATGGTTTTTGTTTTCCTAATTTTTTTTTTAATCAAGACATCAAAAATGAAAATATCAAAAGAAAAAGTTATATTGTGCGTATCCGTTTTCACATGAAGATCTTCGAAAAAAAAATTTCACTTAATTTGATTGAGTAATTTATTTTATTACAGCAGAAAAACACATTTTTATGAGAGCGCGTTGAAGGCAGACATCTTGGGTTTGTTTTAAATTTTTGTTTGAATTTTAGAAATGAAACGGGAGATAACTCCATGTAAAGTGCTGACACTCCCTCCCCATCTTTATTACTAGCTTTTCTTCCTATAAATCGAACCTTTTGCTCGGTATCATAACAAATTGTTTTTTCGCTGTAAAATAAAAACTACTTGATGAAATTAAGTGAAATTTTTTTTGCGGAGAACTTCATTCCATAACAGATACGTACACTTTATACTTTTTTTTCTATGTTTTCATTTTTTAATATCTTGACTAAACTGTACAAGTACCTTTTTTTTATATATATATCTTAGCCACACAAAATACATGTTAAAATTTCCTCACTTTTTTGGGTTCAAGTATGTATCAACGTGACACACATATGAACTGGTTAAAAATGAAGAATAAACAAAAATAAACATACAAAATGTATAACGATTTTTTAATTTGATTTCTTAAAAATTATTTCAATCGGTTAAAGACCCATAAAAGAATGGTCCATAAAAAAAATCCAATCATTTGAGGCCCCTAGCGCTGCTCTACGACTTCAAGTTTCGGAAGAGATAGAGTTTGAAAATATGGAGACAGACAGACATATAGCCTTTTATATATTAGATTAAAATTTGGTGATTGTTCAGGTTGTAATGAAAAATAAAGACCTTTTAAGATATTAGAAAGGTTCTTTAGTTTTAGGAGAAACTGATCAATAGATTCACCTTGATTTTGTTTCCTAGTGGTGAGAAGGTGACGAGCAAACACAGAATTTACCGGTTTTACATAGGTTGCTTGAAGGATGCTAATAGCCCTCTCGAATGTTGAACAGTGAGATATAAGAGAATAGACCTTCGGTGAGATGAAATTAATCAGAATACTTAACTTATTCGGAGGATTTTGAGGATGAGCGACTGTGAGAGAGTCGATGCAGTTGATGAGGGTACGATACCAATGATTCCATTCGTCAGCGGTTGTATCTGACGATCCTTCGAATTTACCAGGTCTCAGTATAGCATCCATTGTTGCTGTTAATTTTTAATTTTATGTTGAATAAATTGTAATGAAAAATAAAGACCTTTTAAGATATTAGAAAGGTTCTGCGACGGCATTAGCAGCCTGCCTTTCCCAGAATGGACGTCCAGTAGCATATTTTTCCAGAACCCTAACGCAGTCAGAGCGTCAACATTCAGCAGTGGAACGTGAATCGGCAGCCATTGTAGAATCTATTGATCAGTTTCTCCTAAAACTAAAGAACCTTTCTAATATCTTAAAAGGTCTTTATTTTTCATTACAATTTATTCAACATAAAATTCAGCAGGTACAACAACATGGTCGGTAACAAACGACTAAGCTGGGAAAAGGCGCCAATTTTGTTCTATTTGTAAACATCTGGTGCGCATGCGCACTAGCGCTCTAAACTCACAACACAGGTTAACCATTATATGTTAAAAAGAAAATAGCACAAAACATTATTATGTACTTATCTGTTACGGTAAAAAAAAAGACAATACACCAAACTTTATGGAAATTCATTCAGCATTTTTGTTTTAAAAGTTAAATTCAGTTTTATCAGTAAATGGTTTCTATCCTGCATTACTACAAAGTTTGAGTTATGTGTGAATTATCTCCCTTGACTTTAGCTATACCGAAAATGGTGACCAGAAATCGTTTACTGATAAAACATAAATTTAATTTTTAAAGGTAGAAATTCAGGATGAATTTCCATAAATTTTGGTGTATAAACGTGTAATTGCTTATAATGTGTAATTTATATAATTATAGGATAAGCTGATTTACTTCTTTTGGATTCGGAAGTTATAACAAAATTCTGTGAATTGATCAAGTAGTTTTATTTTAACTAAGAAAATCAATTTTTATGACTAAGTGAGACGTCGTGATTTGATGGGCCATGATAAGGGGAGACAACTCAATTCGAACTATCTAAATCAAAATCAGCGTTATTATGGATACCTTTAGCATTAAAATCACTAAAAAGACATTTTTACTTTCTTAGTTTAAAAAAAAAACAACTACTTGATCAATTTTCATGATTTTTGGAATATGACATTTTTGTTCTGTGATGTTATAAAGATTTTTAAATATTTTTGTTTTTTAAATAGGTGTAAGTCTAAAAAAAAAACAAACCTTTTCTTCTTTTTCTGTGTTCAGCCTTAGGAATCCCTGATGATTCTGGATTTCTTGGCCTCATTCCTGAAATTCAGGTTGGTATACTCTTTTATCCAAAACTAAAGATAGTACAGGTTAATTAGATGAATAGGTTGCCAGTTTACTGATGAAGAATATTATGAGAGGATTATAGATCATGAATTGAGTGAAAAAAATCTGATTACTTATGAAGATGTTTTATGACAAGTATTATCTGTTTATGTTAGATTTAGAGACAACCATGATGTAGCCTACAGGGAAGCAGTTCTGTGGTAAGATATTCTGTAGGTGGAAAATACTTGGCAAAAACTCTGTTCATAGAAATTTAGTTTGATGATAGGCACACGGAGGAAAAAAGCAATTTCTTTGCAGTTGCGATAGTAAGACAAGTGTTTGCTGTGAGTGTCTGTTAAGGAGAAATGTCCTATGGTCTGGAGGTCATTTTCTAACGATTCTGCCATTGTCTTAGATTTATGTATATCCTTTCTTTCCTTATGCATGTTATAGAGCGTTGTATTATCAGCTAATGTCTTAGTCATCAGGGAGGTTGTTTATGTATATCAAGAATAAAAGTAGTCCAATTACATTTTTACACTAAGCTAACTTGATTTTAAATAGTTCATGTATTTTTTTTCACATAAACTGCAAAAAATATGCATGTAGTCTACAAACTATGATTAAAAAACTAAAATTAAATTGAAAAGTAAATTCTGTGGTCAACAGGATAAAGGTTAATTTAATAAATAAATCTTGAATGGTACTGTTTTAACTATTTCTTATGTAGCCAACGATAGCTTAAACACTAATGACTAAGGTTGGAGCGCTATATATATTTTTTTTTTTTTACATAGGCATAACCACTTATGAAGTCCCAGAGACGACTCCAGAATAAGGGTTAAGAGTGTACAGTAGTCGATTGAACAATATAGTAATCGTTAGCAATGGAAATTCAGTAAATTTATTAACTTAAGTGGAACACCTCATCAAGAACTTGTTTACATTGGACTTGAAGACAATCAAATTGTTGTCAGCTGGAAAACAGGAAAACGGAAGACAGTTCCACAAGCGTGTAGTTCTAAGAAAGAAGCTTTGTTCATGGAATCTACATTTAGGTTTAGGCACAGATAAAGAGTAGGGGGAATTATTGATAGTGTTTTCAGCTAGACGAGTGTTTTTTGTGAAAGTTTGGCGAAGGAAGAACCATGAATTGAAGCTCAGATGAGGACTTGACATGAAAATAATGATAAAGCAAAGTCAAACTCGCAACATCTCTTCTGTGAGATGTTGCAGGGAAGAGAAAAGGACATCTACAAGGCTACAAAGTCTATTTTGAACTCTATCAAGGCAGGGTAAGTCCTTTCTAGCAGCTCCTTCCCAGATGTGGCAACAGTACTCCATCCTTGGATGTACCTGGCTCTTATAGAGAATTGCATCAGCAGTGAGATATCTACTGGATTGATAGAAGGATCCGACCATTTTTCCAGCGGCTTTGACAACAGATTTGATGTACGTGTTCCATTTAAGATCCGGAGTAAAGGTCAAGCCCAAAAGCTTGTCAAAACATGAATTCGATTCTCGCTGATGACACCCAAGTCATGTGTTGTTTTTACTTTTAAAATCACTGCCATATATTACATACAATGTAATTTATAATAATCGTTAGATAATCTGCATAAATTAAAATATCATATTTAAGTGTATTTTACAACTGGGCAATGTCTGACAGCCAACAAGTACTATATAAGCACCAAATATTTTCTGTATTTTTTTATTCATCTTGTTTTTAAAGTAGAGCAAGTAAATTTATTCGTCATTTATTTTTTTACTATTATGTTAAACATTTTTTTATTTTTTAGTTAAAAATTTTTTATTAGTTGTGGAAGAGGTTAAAGAGGTACTTATGCAGAGAAGTTATCATGCTGAAATAATAACATTATTTAGAAACCTATTAACATTGGGAGAGTGTTTTGTAACTATTCTGTGCTTTCACCTAACAATTTCATAAAAACAAAAGATATCGTAAAATTTGAATTTAACTTGAAAATACTATAAAAATATAATGCAATATAGTGTATTTATTGATTTATTTATGCATTGATATATTTGATCGTCTGCATATGAATGTGTCGATTGATTATCTAAAGAGTGTTATATTATGGCGGGATTCATATAAATGTTGTGTCATTGTGTATGACATGTTATTAATGGCTATAGTGGGTTTTTTCACTATCTGAACCATATGTTCTTATCTATATATTGTTACGTCCCTGGTCCAGGTTTAAATGCACAGCAGTTATTTTAATTCCAGCACATGGACTTAGGGTTACTGCATGCACCTGGATTGTAATAAAACAAAAGTCTCTTTGATGAGGAAACAGAGGAGAAATTCACGAACCTTCATGGTTAGCTCAGAGTCAACCGTATAATGTCTTTTTTTTTTTTTTTTAAGGTATCATTTGCTTTTTTCTGCTGCTCACCCCACGAGCCAAGAAACATTGCCTTCCCTCGCTGAAAAAAATGCCAATTCCGACTGATTCTTTTTCTTTCTTTTTTCCTCTTTCTCCTGCCTCTCACCATAGACTTATGTCCACTGAGACCTTCAGGGTCTCAATTTTCTTCCCACGGCCTTCGGACCGTGATATAACTGTCTATTTCATGATAATTTTGTCTAGGTGTTGATATGTTTGCACGTGTGTCAAACATAATTATATAAACATATATTTGATGATGTACCTATTTTTCTACTGTCGTTTCTCTGAGAGTTCTTCAGCCAAGTCTCGGGGAGAAGGATTCTGTATAAACATAGACATTTCAAAGAGGGACCAAGATGCTATGTATTTTTATATTTTTTATTTCTCTCAGGTAGTTGACATTAACAGATGAGTGATTGACGATTTTTGCTTGGGTGGTTTGTTCTTATACATCTCATGTCTGAGACTCTCCCCCTCCTTCCCCCCCTCCCTCCCTCGGGAGGAGACACCTTTCAGACCATCTTTTGTTGATGTCCTCAATCTAACTGAACTATTTTCCCAGGTAACCAGAACAGGTGATAGACAGACACATACTTCCGATGAGCTGGTCAAAGCTTTTGGTGCAAACCTGATCAGTCACAGAGTTTGATGTATATTGGCATATTTTGATATATTATCAAAACAGCCTCACGTATCATCTCTTGTTTACTTTGCCAGTTAGATAGATAAATATATTAATAAACAGATACAAAGATAGATAGATAGCTAGATTGATAAATAAATAACAGCTAATTTATCTTCTGTTCCATAACTATATAACAACACGACACATAACAATTATAACATTAAAGGCAAATAGCAGTCTATTAGTATTTACTTGTAAGAAACATACCTCATCCATCTGGGTTGATTTTGATTTAACAGATCCTCAGAAAAACTGCAAACGAAGATTCGTACAACCCAAAGCCTTCATGGTATTTACAGCAGCTTTATTTAAGATGTTTTTCCCCCATCGGAAAACTGAAACGCTGGTCCTAGGTCTTTACTATCAACAGTTTCCTCTACTCAGAGCTATTACTGTCCACAGACTGTCTTTCTTCCTTTGACTAATAACTGGGTCTGCTACCTCTGACCTCCAACTCTTTACTAACTGATACGTGTATTTCCAAGCTATCTTGTTGTGTCATTTTGTTTATGTTCTAACATTCTTTTTCATCAAGTTAACATTTTTATTTGTGCTAGTTAGGAAAACTAACATTCCTTTCTATCAAAACATGTTAACATAAATAATTTTACTTTAAATATTTATTTTGTTATGACATTCTATTTTGACAAATATTAATAACGGTCATAATAATCGTCAACCAGCACACTTTTTGGCGTTGCCTGACCAATATCTAACAAAGATGTTGTTATATATGTGAAGAAGCCGTAATAAATATCAGATGGGATATAAATTTCACCATGCATATCTCCATGTTGAATGTTCCTATTTTGTTGTGGGGCATTCTGCACTTTTAAAATGAATTCATATTCAAAATATTGACTGTTTTGGTTTTATCTTTTCAGTTGAAAATCTTTAAATGCGTATTATATTTATTCATTTTAATCTACCACTAAAATTAAAATCTATAAATCACCCACTCACAGGTGTATTTTTTTTGGCCCTCTTGCACTTTAAGTAAATGGAAATTAGGAAGATAAAACAGGAACAGCAGTCGTTTGACACCGGTTAAAAGAATGCAATTTGATTGGATAAAGAAATTATGACGTCATTACTATAAAATATTGATAAAATTTAAAAATTGAAATTGTTGAAAAAGAATTGGAAAAGAATTTAATAACTAAGTATTTAATAATTAATAGTTTCTTTAGAATTTAAAAAAATTTTTAAGTTAAGATAGAATTTAAGAATTGAAATTACTGTAAAAAAATTTAATAAGTATTTAATAATAGTATAAAAATATTTTATGTAGAAGCATTTTTAAAAGAGTTAAAGTCATTTAAGTAACAATTCGATCGCTGATTTATAGTAAACTATTTTACTTTTATTTAAAATTTAAAAACGTTAATTAGCTCTCCAGTTAAAAGAATTTTTTTAAGTTAAGATAGAATTTAAGAATTGAAAGTATTGTAAAAGAATATTTCCGCGTATAATAATATGTATCAGATAACAATATCAGTTCTAATTTGTTTGGTTGGTAAAAAAAATCTGTTTTATACTAAATAAAAAAAAAAAAAGTACTTTACAGGATACGTGGACCCTGCGTAAACAGTTTTCTTTTAATGGTTGCTCTTGAAATGCGCAAAAAAGTTTTTTCACTTTCTTCGTATTTATCTCATAGACCTTTTTTTTTTGTTTATCATGCATGTATTTATTTATTTATAAAATAATCATTAAAAAAAAAATTCTGTTTTCTTATATTGTCAATTTCAATATCGTTTCTTTTTATCATTTCTAATTAATTAAAATTACGCTTAAAAAATTGTTTGAAAAATTGTTTTAAAAAATCCTGAATTAATAAAAATAATTTATTAAAAAAAATTCTATTTTCTAATATTGTCAATTTCAATATCGTTTCTTTTTATCATTTCTAATTAATTAAAATTACGCTTAAAAAATTGTTTTAAAAAAATCCTGAATTAATAAAAATAATTTATTAAAAAAAATTCTATTTTCTAATATTGTCAATTTCAATATCGTTTCTTTTTATCATTTCTAATTAATTAAAATTACGCTTAAAAAATTGTTTTAAAAAAATCCTGAATTAATAAAAATAATTTATTAAAAAAAATTCTGTTTCTAATATGGTCAATCTATTTTATTTATAAAATGACGTCATAATTTCTCCATCCAATCAATGGCATTCTTTCAACTGGTGTAAGACGATTGCTGTTCTTTTTTTATCTTCCTAATTTCCATTTACTTAAAGTGCAACAGGGCCTTTTTTTTTTTTTTACAAAACTATATACGAAGTGCCTTAAATATGTTTCCAGACTTTTTTTTTATGGTTACTTTAATTGATAGTACACATATGAAACTGTAGTCCCTTGCACACTTATTATATAAGTTTTTACAAAGTCTATAAATAAATATTTAAAAGTTTCAAAATGAGGCGCTAAATGTCAAATCTGGTAAGTGCCATCGCGGCAAAGTATCAAGTTTGTATACTATTTTATTCCCCTTAGCCTCCTCTAACATGTGCAAGAGTAGTTATGGTTGAATTCAGACTGGAACATTGGTAGAAATCGACTAACGCACAGTATACCCACCAAACTAAACTTTAACAGCGTTTTTCACCATTTTTTTGTTTGCAGCACTTACTGAGTTATAACATTCAGTGATTTAAATAATCGGAATCAGTAATTGTATCAGAATTAGAAAAAAGATATTGGCATCATCCTATTACTGTTACTTACCTAGCGTTGCTTGGGATGCAGTAAAGTTACTCTAGTTTTAAATTAGAAAAAAAAAATATTGGCATCATCCTGTCACTGTCATAATAATTGTTAACCAGCACACTTTTTGGCATTGCCCGACCAATATCTAACAAAGATGTAATTACATATGTGAGGAAGCCGCAACGAATATCAGGTAGAATATAAATTTCACCGTGCATGTCTCCATGTTGAATGTTCCTATTTTGTTGTGCGGCATCCTGCACTTTTAAAACATATTAATATTTGAAATGTTGGTTTTATCTTTTCAGTTTAAAATCTTTAAATACCTTGACGTTCGAACTCTCTTGTCTGTGAGTCTCGTTTGCAAGAGTCTGTACGAAAAAAGTCGAGATCCATCTCTCTGGCGACGGCTATTTACAATTCATAATAAAAGTAAGTTTTTTTACTCCAAACGATTTCTTTTTTTTATTAGTAGGGAAGCTCCTTTCAGTCTCAAGAGACAATAAATACCCTCTGTAAGGATCTCAAGGTTGGCAGTCTATAATGAAGCTCGAGTTGCTCCAGCCTGAATCGCAATTTTTGAGTTCAATGGAAACAATGCCTGTGTTAGCTCAGTATTTGAATGATATTCAAGTTATCTTCCCACCAAAACCTAAAGACAGTCAAGTATGATTAGGCCAGCTTGCCACGATCTTTAAAAAGTGTTTTCAAACCTACTTATTCTTAACATATGGAAGCTGTCATATGAACAATTTACACATGTGCAGTCATGAAACAGTTGACAAACAGATAAAAATCTGATGACCTCCACGTAGCAATTTATAAATTTTGACCCCGTAGCAGCCGCTTTTTCCAGATGAAAACTGATTAAAAAGTTTTCCATATATCTGAATACCTACCCTATACACCAAATTTCAAACCTGTAGATCAGAAATTTGTTGAGTATATAGGTTGAGAATTGTAACAAATAAAAACAACTATACAAAATACTGTTAAAAACCCACCGAATATATGTCAGCCTATGTCGTGGTAACATTGAGTGAGTTTCTAACAGTATTTTGTATATTTTTAAAATTTTTTATCTCATTTTCCCAAACTTACCGCCGTGTTCAGCTGAGAGTCCGGCGCCATTTAAAATTTTCCAATACATTGGTAAACACTATGTTTTTTTAGCTGAATAAACATGTTACATTAAATAAAAACACTAGAAAATTATCCAGTTAGATAGAAAAATAACTTATCTTGCCTTTGATAACATTTATTTGTTATATATTTGTTTTTTGACAACTTTTTCGAATCTATGTGTATAGTAATACAAACCCCCAACAACCAACCTGGTAGAAACAACTATTTCAGTGACCTTTTATCTATCAGGCTGAAGCATTTATTTGGGTTGTCCTAGAAGGTCTATCTTCTCAGACCTTCTCTCAGGATGGAGTAAGTTTATTGTTTACTGCCTGAAGTGTCCCAACGGTGAAATGCCAAACAGGACTGCCCAGGCAATTTTAATAGGCCAGAGTTCTCCTCCTTCAGGGGCGCCGTCTTGATACTTCCTAGCTTCTGCCCTTGTGTCACATCTTCTTTTTGCAACTTCTCGCTAATCTCCATGTCAGTATGCAATTTTTCCTGTTTGCTATATCAGTATTCATTTCTCAGGCGCATGCCTCCAATTCCCTAACCTTGCTTTGCGTAACTTATTATTAGGGCTAAGACAACAGCTTATTTTTTTATTGTTTTTACTCTCGAGTGTGTATCCGTTGACATCTTATATGCTTTTATATAGAGTGATGTGGTTCTCGGTTGATTAACTGTGTCTAATTGTGTCGGGTATATACTCGAGAGTCACAACAATGAAAAGAATATGCTGTTGTCATAGCCCTACTTATTATCACATCAAATGCATATAGCTTTGATCTTAGTTTTAAAACTTTCTGCTAAAATTATGATAATCCTAATCACACAATTCTGTTATTCATTTTTGAATGATTGATTCTATACTAAATTGAAGCGGTACCTCCTGTATTTTTTATTTTCGTCTTTTTTTTCATTTTCTTTCAGCAAATTATTATCGAATGGACGCTAATTTACCAGATTATCAAAAAAAATTTTTTTTTTTAAGTCAATATTTAAATATTTGTGTGGACGTACTCAGTTTCTACTGCAGCGTTTAAGTAAATCAATTACCCATTTTTAAACCATTCAACATTTTTAGGCTAAATTTCATGAATTTAGCTTTTTTTAAGGCAGTTTAGCCTTTTTTTTTTTTTTTAGATTATTTTAAACAGTGAAATTAAAGAAAAGGCTAAATTCGTGAAATTTAGCATAAAAACGCTGAGTGGTTCTAAAATGGGTGATCAATTTATTAGAAAGTTGTATTAGTATTAGGGACGTACCTTTACTACTTGGAATAATGAACTATTCCATGACATCACTTTTTTTTTTTTTAACACAGGAATCACCACTTATCAAGGCCTGGAGGCCACTCGAGGATAAGGGTTAATGGGTATATATTTGTCAATGGGATTATAGTGTAGTAAACATAAGTAGTGGGAATTTTGTAAATTGGATTACTTGGAGGGGACGGTTTATCAAGAACTTGTTTACATTGGACTTGAAGACAATCAGATTGTAGTCAGCTGGAAAGCAGGCAATCGAAAGAGAGTTCCACAGGCGTGCAGAAAGAAGCTTTGTTCATGGAATCTACATTTAGGTTTAGTCACAGATAAAGAGTGTGGGAAATTATTGAATGTGGTTTTGGCTAGACAAGTGTTTTTTGTGAAAGGTTGGCGAGGGGGGGTGCATAGATTGAAGCTCAGCTGAGCACTTGCCATGAAAATAACGATAAAGCAGAGACGGGCTCGCAATGTCTCTTCTGTGGGAAAGAGGTTGCAGGGAAGAGAAAACGGCATCCCCCACTAAGCTACGAAGTCTATTTTGAACTCTGTCAAGAAAGGATAAGCTGCTTCTAGCAGCTCCTGCCCAGATGTTGCAACAGTATTCCATCGTTGGTCGTACGTGACTTATATATAGGTATAGAATTGCATCAGGAGTGAGATATCTACTGGAGCGGTAAGAGGATCCCACCATTTTTCCAGCGACCTTGGCGATGGATTTGATGTACGTATTCCATTTCAGATCGGGAGTAAAAGTCAAGCCCAGAAGCTTGTCAAAACATGAAGCCTCCCCAAGACAGGAGCCGTTCATTTCAATTGATGCCAGATAGGCATCAGAGAATGCTTTCTTTAGTAGTTAGCCAGGAAATGCTTATCAGAATGATCTCCCTTGGATTATCTTGTGTCTTTAAAATAGTTACCGGGTAATGAGAACCGGTTTACAAAAGGAGTCACACGGAGAGTATGGTTGTTACCACTATTCCAACAGTGAGCAAATATATTGCTCAATTACCTCTTTTATTTTTGTTAATGCATATTTATTTAATTGTTTCTGTTTCTTCCTCCTCAATTATTCAAACGCTAACACCACAACAATTAGAAACTGAGCACCTTCTACAAATATTTAAATATTGGGTACTTGTACAGTTTACTCAAGACATTGAAAAATGAAAATATCGAAAAAAGGTTATATTTCATGTATCCGTTATGAAACGAAGTTCTCCGAAAAAAATTTTCACTTAATTTCATCAAGTAGTTTTTTTTTTACAGTGAAAAAACAATTTGTTATGATATTAAGCAAAAGGCTCGATTTTTAGGAAGAAAAGCTAGAATTAA
Organism: Euprymna scolopes; assembly: GCF_053919585.1. NCBI lineage: Eukaryota > Metazoa > Mollusca > Cephalopoda > Sepiida > Sepiolidae > Euprymna > Euprymna scolopes. Next base: position 21,133,662 of record NC_136496.1, on the reverse strand, counting down.
AGATGGGAAGGGAGTGCCTGCGTTTTACATTGAGTTATCTCCCCGTGGCATGTTGTTCAACTTCAGCAAATTTCACAATGGCTGACTTCAATGCGCTCTCATAAGAACGTGTTTTTCCGCTGTAAAAAAAAAAAAAAACTACTCGATCAAATTAAATGAAATTTTTTTTCAGAGATCTTCAGTCCAAAACGGATACGTACAATATAACCTTTTTTTTCGGTATTTTCATTTTTTAATGTCTTGACTAAACTGTACAAGTGCCAAATATTGATTTAAAAAGAAAAATCTTTTGATACATGGTATATAATAATCTGCTGAAAAAATTAAAAAAGAGAAAAATAAAAAACACAAAAGAGTGTACCGCTCCCATATTACCAATTATTTGTCTTAATTTTTTTTCTTTTTTTTTTTAGGTTCTTTTGCTTGTGGCTCTAGTGATGACTGGTTCAATGTAAGTTTTTGTGTTTAACTGTACTTACTAATGTGATGACTATTAATTGGAATTGAAAGAATCAGAACTGTTTGGGATATCGAAATTGGAAAAGTTTGTGCCTATATACCACTATCAGCCGGTCACCGAGGTGTGACCGACAGACGTGTTATAGTAAATGTCTTAAAGCGGTCTCATGAAGACATGAAGACGGGCCAGTCATTAGGGTCTGAGTAACAAGAAGAAAATCATACCTGAGATATTGGATCTGGGTGTGGCTCCTTTCTTTTCTCAAGATGATCTCTTCACCCTGGTGGCATTCTGGTGGGAATCTTCATCTCCTTGTCCTCAGGGCCGCCTTTCGACTTCAGACATTTATGAAGGCATTCATGGCAGACACAAGAAAAATGACACGCGACACAATTGTAATATACATAAGGTATAACTAACTATTTTATTTTACATTAGAAATACAATATATATTACAAAAAACAATTTACAATTCATTTTTACGATTAAAAATGGATAATAGGCTTTTCGAAGCTAACTAAACTACCCTAACTAGTGTTGAGGGAGGGGGTGCCCCCCTCATTTACGGAGAGACAAAATATGCGTCCTCACATCATGGTGGTCGTGCAGGAAAGAAAAAGAAAGATAGCAAGGGGATTATGGGAAGGGGTTTCTTTGTATCTCTACGCTCATGGACAATTTACCACCCGTCCATGCTGCAGAGTGTGTTAGAAACAGTGGCACAAGGAAATAGTGCCACATCCCTCCCTATGCTATCCGAAATTTATGAGCATTCATAAATTTCAGAAGTCCCTAATTTTCCGTGAATGGTGCGTCAACCGGCCGTCAGCAATCAATGTCTCCATGCTCTACGTTCCATCAGGAACTCAGTGAAGCAAGTTATCTTTTCCACCAGGCTCCTGGTAGGCTGGTATACTGCTTCAAATACCAGAGAGGGTAATCATCCTCGCCCTCCATCGAGGCAATGGCATCACGATTTCAGTTACTGGATTTACACTTTGTTAAGCAACCAGTATAATATTTTTTTAACAAAGCCGGATTTTACGTGAGTTCATCACGCCGACCTATACGTAGTTGACTAAGCCGGATTGTACGTGAGTTTATCACGCCGACCTATACGTATTTCACTAAGCCGGATTCTACGTGAGTTTATCACGCCGACCTATACGTATTTCACTAAGCCGGATTGTACGTGAGTTTATCACGCCGACCTATACGTATTTCACTAAGCCGGATTCTACGTGAGTTTATCACGCCGACCTATACGTATTTGACTAAGCCGGATTCTACGTGAGTTTATCACGCCGACCTATACGTATTTGACTAAGCCGGACTCTACGTGAGTTTATCACGCCGACTTATACGTATTTCACTAAGCCGGATTCTACGTGAGTTTATCACGCCGACCTATACATATTTCACTAAGCCGGATTCTACGTGAGTTTATCACGCCGACCTATACGTTTTTTAATTTAGTCTGCATAACATTATTTTCGTAACTGGATTTACGCTCCCTTCAGCAACCAGTATAATGTATTTTAACCAAGTCGGAGTTACGTGACCTCATCACGCCGACCTATATGTATTCCAAGTTATTACTTCAGTTACTGGACTTACGCTCTCTTCAGCAACCAGTATAATGTATTTTAGATAAGTCGGGGTTACGTGACCTCATCACGCCGACCTATATGGATTTAGTAAAACCTTGGTCTTCAGAGGTTCTAATCCAATTAATTCTGTTAGAGCAAGGAGTCTGCCGCCGAGCGACCAATAAAAACTATCCACCACGGAATATTTATTAATTATATAAAGAATTAACTAAGAAGGGCACTCAGCCTTCATGAGTTAGAATACTCAATTAGGGGGAAAAAATTTCCAAAAATAAACAATTCAGAAACCTGGTATACATTAAATCAATGAAATAGGGTGTTAACAATTTTTTTTCTTAAAAAGAAAACATTTTTAAAAAATCATTTCAGAGCACCTCGGTCACAATTAGAATTTGTTTACACAATGCAAACGCATTTCAGTTATTACATTCATAATTAACTTTTTCCCAAATTTCAGGGTACATTTAAAAAGTATATGTATTTTTTCAAAACTTGATTTACAAAAGATCATTAAAATTTAATTCCAAAATTTAAAAATTATTTCAAGTATTTTGGTTCATCGTTAAAATCAATTTATGTTAATTAACTTCTTTCCAAAGTAATTCATTTATTATTATAAAAACCAATCTTCTCAAAAGGTCATAAACTTCGAATAGACCCATTTTTCGTAATACAATTCAAAAATTATTCCAAACATTTGGTTCATTATTAAAATTAATCTTCCGAAAAGATCATAGACAATTCATTTTGAATCAATTCACCCTTCACAATGAGATTCAGAAACATCCCAAATTTTTCATTTCGTAATTATTATTTTTAAAATTCAGTGTACATTTAAAGTTATTTAATTGATTCTTAAAAATCATTTCTTCTTATAGGTCATTATCAAGGTCATTTCGAATTCAGAAACATTTCACGTTAATTAACTTTATTTTCCAAAGTAATTATTTTATCATTTAAAAGCAATTCTTTTCCTAAACTCACTCACAAGGATTATTTCGAATTAATAAACTCCCGCCACACCTGGGAGTCACATTAGTTAACGACCAGTACTGTATAGTTAACAGCTCGAAAAAATTAAAGTTTCAATTAAAGAGAGATCTTTCTAGACTGAGGAAATCTTTTTTTTCTTAATAATTAATTCAATTTTACGTATATACTCCTCAGTCAATATTTCAGGGACCCCTATCATACGGTCCAATTTCAAATAAACCTTAAATTAAAGAATTTGCTCGAATAATTCTTCCTTAAAATCATCTAGAGTTCAGGAAAATCTCTTTCGTTAGTCAAACAATATTTCCTTAGAAATTATTAAAAATTCAGAGAATATTCGAAATGTAATAGCGTAATTTTTTCTTTAAGAACAACTATGAACATTTCAGAGAACTCTTAAAAAATTAACGTAATCATGTAACAGTTGGCTTTTCCAAACACTCGAAGACTTCAAAAAAGTACTTTAAGTGCTGTTTGAATAATCGTCTCAGTTTTTATTTTTAATAAAAACCAATTGAAGACATCATTTAATGTAATTTAACGAAGCATAAATAATTTTGTTCTTTAAACTTGGTAGAAAAATTTAAAAAACTCCAAGTTAATTCGTTATTATATGTCCTCCTGCAATCAGCCATGGGGGTTTAGCTATACAATCATTAAAACGCAAGAGTAGAGAAAGAGACTGAGGGGGAAAAGAAGGGGATAGAGACAGAGCGATGCCATTACACACCCTACCACCCTCATGATATCATTACGTAATAACAAAAAAAATCTTCGACAATTTTCTCTCTCGTCCTCATAGACCCTAAAAGGTAAGGGAATGAGAGAGAAAGATAAGAAGAAGAAGAAGAGAGAGAGAGGCAGCTAGCGTTGTTCTCCCACCCATTCCTTAACACCCTCGCAAACACCATGACGAGGTCATCTTCGCTTATCTTTCCAATGTGCGGCCATTGTTTTAAAAAATGAGTGACAGGTAGATATTAAACATCTCTACGAGTTTAAAAAAAAATAAGAAAATAGAAAAACAATCTTATTTTGAACAATTTTGTAAAATACATTCTAACACAAAACTTTCATATTATCTAACCCCAATTTTTTTTTTTTTTTACCAGTAACATTTTTTTTCTTTTTAAACAGACAAAACATCAATAAAAGAAACATTATCAATTAAAAAAAATGGCCCCTTATGTTTCAGCTTTAATTGTTACCTAACCTGAAAAATAAACACATCAACTGTTCATGGAATAAAATGTAATGTAAAAGTTCTATTTTTTCAAATCTGAATCTAACACTTGCAAAGTCAAAAGAATTTTTTAAAAAGTCCTATATTTTTATAAACCTGAAATAAAGATCAGATAAAAAATGTTAGGTATCCTTTATTTTCTTTCCTTTTTTTTTTTTTTTTAAATTTATTTTTCGAGCTTCGTGTTTGAAGGATTTTTTTCTTTTTTTTTCATGTAATAACAAGATGCATAGATATACACACATATCGATATATATCCGGAGAGAGACAGAAAGAGAGAAAGCGTGAGAGAGAAAGAGATATTGCATATTCTAGAGACACTTTTTTCTCATCTCTGTTTTTTTTTTTTTTTTTTGTGTGGGACACATTTCTTACTTTTTTTTTCGAAGGGTTACTTTCAATACTCTTTTTTTTTTTTTTAAATCGATCCTTTGTAAACTGTTTTTTTTTTTTTTTGTAGGTGCAAGACAATTTTTTGTTCAGGTTCTGAATTTTCTTTTTGAGTGCGTTTTTTTTTTTTTTGTGCGCGTGTGTACTGGTCTGCCATTTTTTAAAAATTTTGCCAGAAATAATAGTTTTTTCCGTTTTTAAAGACCGTGGACCATTTTTTTTTTATTCGATTCGTCTAGTGGTCATTATTTTTGGTTGTGCCGTGGGTTTAAGAGTCGAAATTATTTCCATGCTGGGAAACAATATGTCTTGGTCATAGTGCATCATTTATACTGCGACACAGATGCGACGAGATCCGTCTGGTAATTAACCAGGGTCAATCCTGCGTCTTAAGGCAACATTTATACTGCGACACAGATGCGACGAGATCCGTCTGGTAATTAACCAGGGTCAATCCTGGTCACGGCACCATTTATACCACTATCAGCCGGTCACCGAGGTGTGACCGACAGACGTGTTATAGTAAATGTCTTAAAGCGGTCTCATGAAGACATGAAGACGGGCCAGTCATTAGGGTCTGAGTAACAAGAAGAAAATCATACCTGAGATATTGGATCTGGGTGTGGCTCCTTTCTTTTCTCAAGATGATCTCTTCACCCTGGTGGCATTCTGGTGGGAATCTTCATCTCCTTGTCCTCAGGGCCGCCTTTCGACTTCAGACATTTATGAAGGCATTCATGGCAGACACAAGAAAAATGACACGCGACACAATTGTAATATACATAAGGTATAACTAACTATTTTATTTTACATTAGAAATACAATATATATTACAAAAAACAATTTACAATTCATTTTTACGATTAAAAATGGATAATAGGCTTTTCGAAGCTAACTAAACTACCCTAACTAGTGTTGAGGGAGGGGGTGCCCCCCTCATTTACGGAGAGACAAAATATGCGTCCTCACATCATGGTGGTCGTGCAGGAAAGAAAAAGAAAGATAGCAAGGGGATTATGGGAAGGGGTTTCTTTGTATCTCTACGCTCATGGACAATTTACCACCCGTCCATGCTGCAGAGTGTGTTAGAAACAGTGGCACAAGGAAATAGTGCCACACCTATCCCGATACCCAAAACGATTCTTTTTTTTGTTTTTGTTTAAAACTCAATTTTATCTTGCTGATATTAATGATATAAATGATAAATATTTATTCATTATAATCTACCAGGAGCTGCAAAAAAACAGCCTATCCTGCCTTGACAGAGTACAAAATAGATTTCGTGGCTTAGTGGGGGATGCCCTTTTCTCTACCCTGCAACCTCTCTCCCACAGAAGAGACGTTGCGAGCCTATCATTGTTTTATCGTTATTTCCATGGCAGGTGCTCGTCTGAACTCCAATCTCTGGTCCCCCCTCGCCAATCTTTCACGAAAAACACCCGTCTAGCCGAATCCACTGTGAAAAATTTCCCCCACTCTTTATCTGTGCCTAAATCAAAACGTGGATTCCATGAACAAAGCTTCTTTCTTAGAACTGCACGCCTGTGGAACTCTGTTCCGTCTGCCTGCTTCCCACTGGACTACAACTTGGATGTGTTCAAGTCCAATGTTAACAAATTCCTAATGAACCGCCCCCCTTAAGTAAACACTTCATCAAATCTCCACACTAAGTTGCAATAACCTTTATCCCTGAGTGGCTTCCGGGCCTTGATAAGTGGTGATCACTGTGTAAAAAAAAAAAAAAAAAAAAAAATCTACCACTAAAATCTAAAATTAAAATCTATAAATCACCCACTCACAGGTGTTTTTTTTTTTTTTTTTACATTTGCAAAACTATATACGCAGTGCCTTAAAAATATTTCCAGACTTTTTTTGTATGGTTACTTTAATTGATAGGACAGATATGAAACTGTGGTCCCCTTGCATACCTATTTTATAGGTTTTTAAAGAGATTCAAAAATAAATGTACAAATAAATATTTAAAAGTTTCAAAATGAGGTGCTGAATGTCATAACTCGGTAAGCACCATCATGGCAAAGTATCGAGTTAGTATACTATTTCATTCCTCATAGCCTCCTCTAATACGTACAAGAGTAGTTATGGTCGAATTCAGACTGGAACATTGGTAGAAATCAACTAACGCACAGTATACCCACCAAACGAAACTTTAACAGCGTTTTTAGCCATTTTTTTGTTTGCAGCACTTACTGAGTTATAACATTCAGTGATTTAAATAATCGGAATCAGTAATTGTATCAGAATTAGAAAAAAGATATTGGCATCATCCTATTACTGTTACTTACCTAGCGTTGCTTGGGATGCAGTAAAGTTACTCTAGTTTTAAATTCTTTTTGATCATTTTTAAACTCATACAGAAAAAGAAATAAAATTTTAGTTTGAATGGGGACAAATGACTTATTTTTCGAGATCATTTTAATTTTTCATACTGGGGCAGATTGCTGAAACAATCTTTCACTTGGTGATACAAGCACTAAATTTGAAATTTGTCGGGTTGGCTTCTGCAGCCATCTTGAAAACTGTCAGCCATCTTGAATTTTCCAATGGCTAACGTTCTTTTCTTAAAATGTATGTTCTGAACGTCATTTGTGCCAATTTTGGTGCTTTTTTGTCACTAAGTGAAAGATTCTTATGGAATATTGAGATAACTTGCCCCACTATCAGTCTTATTAAAAAAAAATGCTTTCATATGGAAAAAAAACAAAATATCTATAGTGAAGTACATTATTATAGCGGCAATAAAATGGTATAACAATCACAAATGGGAACGTCTAACTCTTTTTTTTTTTTTTTACAATAGGCATCACCACTTATCAAGGCCCAAAAGCCACTCTAGGATAAGAGTTAATGAGTGTACAGTAGTCAATTGGATAATATAGTAATTGTTAATAATGGAAATTCGATAAATTTGTTTACTTAAGTGGAACGGCTCATCAAGAACTTGCTTACGTTGGACTTGAAGACAACCATATAGCAGTCAGCTGGAAAGCAGGCGACTGGAAGACAGTTCCACAGGTGTGCAGTTTTAAGAAAGAAGCTTTGTTCATGGAATCTACGTTTAGGTTTAGGCACAGATAAAGAGTGGGGGGAATTATTGATAGTGTTTTCAGCTAGACAAGTGTTTCCTGTGAAAGTTTGGTGAGGTGGGGGCATAGATTGGAGCTCAGTCGAGAGTAGGCTGATGGTCTGCATCCATGACATCGTTTTCTACCAAGTAAGCTTCTTGCTCACCTCTACATCTTTCTGTTGTGGTCTTATATGATGCCATTATAGTTGTTCTCAAGGGTACGATATTGTTTATGATTTGGTCAAACACCATTTTATATGCCATGAATGATACCAGATTTGGGCATTCTCAAAGGAGTTATCCCCTTGCTGATTTTTATTTTTCAGTCTCATTAGAAAATGCTTTCATATTACCAATTGAACTTGTGTGGCTTCAAATGGTGTCCTGCGTGGTTCAGGCATTGATGGCTATGACTCTATCTATCTATCTCCCTCGAGGAATTCATGAATTCATTGTTGCTCATCATTCACAACTCTGTCCATGCTGTTTTCTCAAAAGTGTTTTGATGTATTACCACAGCTTTATTTGAAGTTGTACAGACAGTAGGTTGCAGTTTCTTTCTGCCCGAGCAGTGGCCATACTGTGCAATTGTCCTGAGCATTGTACTCAAAGGAATCTTTTGCCCAGCACAATGAGATACGAAACCATGAACAGAATTATTCTTGATTGCTTCCGTATTACAGCAATCATCTGCTTTCTATGACCCCACATTACCCTGATCGGGGGGGGGAGGGGAGGGGCTGAAGTAGGTTCTTAACCTCACCCAGAGGTCTCCCACAGACTAGCGGAGGGAAGGAAGTGTCTAACTTTTCCTTTGATAGTAATGTTGTACCATCATCCTATACAGCATCACTCATCTGGTATTAGCCAGGCTCATCGTTGCTTAACTTCAGTGATCTAGCGGGAACTGGTGCGTCAACATGATAATACCATATGAAATTAAAAAAAAAAAAAAATAAATGGTGGTAAAGTTCATTGTTTTAATGCCAAAAACATGGAACAACAATAACAAATAAAAATTAGCTAATCAGAATGAAAGTTTATGTCAGCTGAAATACTATTCAGTTTTTTTTGTTTTTTTACATAGGAATTATCACTTATCAAGGCCCAAAGACCACTCGAGGATAAGGGTTAATGAGTGTACAGTAGTCAATGGGACAATGTAGTAATCATTAGTGGTGGAAATTTTGTAAATTGGATTATTAAGGAGACGCCTCATCAAAAATTTGTTTACAATGGACTTGAAGATGACCAAATTGTAGTCAGCTGGAAAGTAGGCAAATGGAAGAGAGTTCCACAGGTGTGCAGTTCTAAGAAAGGAGCTTTGTTCATTGAATCTACATTTAAGTTTAAGCACAGATAAAGAGTGGGGGAAATTATTGATAGTGTTTTTAGATAGACGAGTGTTTTTTGTGAAAGTTTGGCAGGGGGGGGGGCATAAATTGGAGCTCAGATGAGCACTTGCCAAGAAAATAATGATAAAGCAGAGACAGCCTCGCAACATCTCTTCTGTAGGAAAATGGCATCCCCCACTAGGATTTGGAGTCTATTTTGAACTCTATCAAGGCAACTTTTAAAATAAATGGTGGTGAAATTCGTTATTATAGTGCCAATAACATAGTACAATAATTACAAATAAAAATTGGACAGTTAGGATCAGTCAGTTTAAATACTATTATTTACTTTTTACAAAATCTAACGTTAAATGTGAGATATTAGAAAACTTTGGTGTATTATATTTCATGTAAAAAAAAAGTAAATTTTATAAAAAGTTTCCTCTTGTGAAGTAAGTATGACAATAGAATTTTTTTCTTTTTTTGTTAATTTACGGCATACCAACCCTTTTCAGGTTATTTAAGGTGATAATTCGTTCTGGTAAAATGAAATTAAAAAAGCTGATGTTGAAGTCACGTATAGTGAAACATGCACGCACGCACACACACACACACACACACACACACATATATATAGAGATATATATAGAGAGAGGCAGAAAAGGAAAGACAGAGAAAGAGAGAGTGTGTGTTTTTCCAAAAGGATCACGTAGTTTGAGAGATGAATGCGGAGTATGTATAATGGGTTTAAAATAGTGTTGGAACGATTAATTGGAATCGGGAATCCGCAACGTCTCTTCTGTGGGAAAGAAGTTGCAGGGAAGAGAAAAGGGCATCACTTACCAGATTTCAAAGCCGGATTTAAGCTCTATCAAGGCTGGACAGGGCGCGGTGGGCAGCTCCTGCCCAGGTGTCGCAACAGTACTCCATTTTAAGATGTACCTGGCTCTTATACAGATAGAGGATTGCATTGGCAGTGAGATGCCTACTGGAGCAGTAGAGTGATCCAACCATTTTTCCAGCGATATTGGCAACAGATTTGATGTATGTGTTCCATTTCAGGAGTGAAGGTCAGTCCTAGAAGCTTGTCAAAACATAGAGCTTCCCCAAGACGAGAGCCATTCATTTCAGTTAGAGTGTGATGGGGTTCAGAGCGATTATGATGAAAGGAGAGAAGCTTGCTTTTTGATGCATTAAAATTAACCAGCCATTCTTTGCCCCATTGCACCACGTTCTCAAGATCAGAAGAGAGAGAATCAGAAAGATCTTAGTCATTACTAGCGTTTGAACCTGACATACCCAGATTCATAATCTGTATCATTAACCACTTAGTCACCATCACACCTAGAGTAGAAAGTGGATCTTGGGTTTACTTTCCACAGTCGTGTAATTTTTGCTTTCCTTATTTTGTCCTTTAGTCCTCACATTCCACGAGTTATGTTTCTGACAAAGAGGGGAGATTTGTTGTTAGAGAACAGTAATTCTTTCCTCTTTGTTAGGATCTATTCCTACTAACACTTATCAATGGCAAGTTTTTGATCTGGAAGTAGTATATTTTTAGCTCCTTTCATCAAGTGGCTTCATGCCCTGTCTGGAGTGATTTCCATCAAAAAAAAAATTGCATTGTTCATTATTATGATCAAATTAAATTCTTAAAACTATTTTGTGCATTTTTATCAAATTAAATTTATTTGGCAGAAAATAGCAAAGCGCAACAAATCATGTGAATAGCTAGAAAGATATTCACATCCGCATGCAGTTTGAATGTTTGTCTAAGGCCACTTTAAACCAGGATATGGTAGGCATTGTGGTGTTTTTTGTTATTAGAGCAAAAATCAAAAATCGAAAAAATGAATTTTCATTAAGAACCAATGATCAGGTTGTCTGAAGATACTGGCTTCCTCACTCACAATGCACCAAACATTGATGTTATTTTTTTTTTTCCATTTGCAAAACTCTATCATGTTCTTCAAAGCCCAAAATAATCATTTTCTTCTACAAAACAACCAAACCAAACGCCATGAATAAATATTTGAAGATATAAACAAATTGAAGCATAAAAACTTTTACCAAACTAACTGAACCCGAAAAGGGTTGGTATGCCGTAAAAGAAAACAACCAAACCAAACCAAACGAAACCCATGAATACATATTGGAAACATGTAAACAATTTGAAACATAAAACATTTTTTCAAAAATTACTGAAAAAGGGTTGATAAGCCGGAAAACAAAAACAAATTAAATTCTTCAAAAATATTTTGTGTGTGCAATTTATTTGGCACAAAAGTTCTGAAAAAATGTTATCCCGAATTTTAGCAACTTCTTTTCCTTTTTTCTTTTCAGAACTTTAAAAAAATGTATGTTTCTACGATGGAGCGTCCCAGATATAGCAAATTTCTCCAGAGCCATTCGATCCGATAATCAGCTTCATAAAACTGGATGTGATCATGTGTAAAGGTATTAAACAAATTAAATAAATTAACAGGATTACTTGATGTTGCCCGGGATTCTTATTTCCATAAATTATATAGATTACAAAGAAAATATAAATAAAAAATTTTCTTGATTGTAATTTGAAATGTTTAAGTTCAGTTTTAGACAAACTATATGTAAAAAATACATTTCTTTGTTTTTATTAGGGAGTTATTATCGCTTATCAAGGGTTAATGAGTGTTGGGTAAATCGACTATGAGACAAGACTGTGATGATCAGTAATGGTGGTACTTGTGTTGGGTTTTGATTATTTAAGAACTTATTTACATTTTGCTTGAAAAAGAACCATGTTATAGTCAGCCGAGAAGCAGCCCTGCGGTATTGTCTTCCCAAGACATACAGGTCTAGGAAAGAAACTTTGCTAATGGAATTTTCTATTTAGTGTTAGACACTAGTAGAGAGTAAGGGAAGTTATTGAAAGTTGTTGTAGCTTGACAAGTGTTTGTTGCAAATGATTCGCAGGAAGAGGGACCATAAATTGAAGCTCAGTTGACTTGAGTCTCACATTAAAAATTGAATATTATAAATTGTAAAAATAAAAAAGCTATTAGGCATTCTTATTCAATCCTTATGATGATTGTGAAGACCGAGAAATAAGTGGTCATGATTAGAATGCGCTTGCTGTAAGAAAACAGTGGCTGAATGCAAGGACAAACCTTGAACTGTATAATCACAAAAAATATACCTATCTGGTCCGGCTCCTTGCTCAGACCAATGTGACGCTCTCTCTCCAGATATCCCTGTCTTGCATCAGCGTGGTGCTACCAGATCAGGTTGTCTGAAGATATTGGCTTCTGGATATGACCTAAAACTATATCCGATGGTGAGGCCCCACCTTGCGGGCTTTGGGGAATGTGGAGCCACCCTTTAATTGCCATTGCTCCCAGGTCCACTCGGAGTGGTAGTACCTGTTAGGGTCCCAACTATGGGTTAAATAGAATCTGACGTAAAAAAAAAAAAAAAATATACTCCATTAAAAATCGTTCCTCAAAATAACTAGATTCGGCATTAAATAACCTGAAAAAGGTTGATATGCCGTAAAACAAAAACAGCCAACAGCCAATCCTGAGACGAAATACACCTAACATTGATGTTTTTTTGTTTTTCCATGTCCTTTTGCAAAACTTAATTATGTTCTGCAAAACCAAAAACAAAACCAACAACCCACTGTTTCCTTCTTCCCATTTCCCCTTTCTCTTTCTATCTCCCCCACTTCCTGACTGGTTTCCTAGCTTAAAATGAACCAACCATTAATACTGTAACCCTTTTCCCTCCCCCATTGCAAAACTCATTCATGTTATGCAGGAAAGGGAACAAGAGCGATAAAATCCACTATAAAACAACCAAACCAAACACTACAAACTAGCAATTAAAAATACAAAGAGCTGTAAGAATAAATACCTTTTACAAAATAACTGGATTCGGCATTAAATAACCCCAAAAAGGTTGATATGCCATAAAACAAAACAACCAAACCAAACTCTACAAATAAATATTTAAAGATATAAAGAACTTGATGCTTAAAAACTTATTTCCAAAATAACTGGATTCGGCATTAAATAAATTGAAAAGGGTTGATATGCCGTAAAACAAGCAAACCAACTTCCATCAGCTGCCTCAGATCTTTAGGATCACAGTTGGTGGCATGTGCAATTTGCTGGATGTATGTGGATCGAGGTCGTTCTATGCTTATGCACCTGTGTTGTAGAGTCCATAGCAATACATTTTTCACCAGCTCTTGCTTGCTCCTCTGGCAGTGACTGGCAAATCATAGACCTTGATAGTAATAGTAGATATGGCAGGTAGGTTGCCATAAAGTTGCTGCTTCATTGGATGATCTTGCCAAGGTATATTTAACACTATTCATAGCATACGGGTGTAGGTGCCGTCTAGCTTTCTTTCCAATCTTTTAGTGAGTGTCCAGGTTGTAGAATTGTAAACAAGGACAGATACGACCACTGCTCTGAAGAACTGCCTCACAAAAAATAAGTGCTATTGGGAGTCCAAAATGGTTAATTAAAAGGAGGCAGATGTTTTGTTCAAAAGTTATTTTTGTTTACATGTATTTTTAACCAGTTTTGTTTATCTTTTATGCTATTGATTTTACAAATGAATGTCGTCACTGCTGTCGGAAGAAGAAATTACCACTGGTATAGACACTATTATAAATAAATATTATCATTTGATATTACGAACGGACTTTGTCATTGATGTGGACGATAGAAATTGCTTAACCAAATGCATCTAAAAGTTCATTCATGGTCTTTTAACGCCATAACCAAAAATATCATTCAATCCTGGGAAATGTTGGGCTTTCCCGCGAATATCTATATTAAATAAATTTTGCTATTTGTTTCAAACTTTTACAAATTTCCCACCCAACATATTTCTGCTTTCTTTTCAGATATCCTCAATTAGTGTTGAAGGTGTTTCCTGAAAATCTGAGTAAATCTAACATGAACAAAAAAGATGGCTGGAACAGATACGGATCTAAAAAAAAAAAAGTGCTTCTGATATAAAGTGAATTTCTGTAATGTTATAAAGGCGCCTGAATTTGAAATTAGTTATTTATTACACTCATTGACTTTTTGGGTCAGTATTTTTTATATTTATATCTATGCACTACCCAAATTATGAAACAAATTATATATATATATATATATATATATATATATATATATATGTATATAAACAATTTGCTAATAAGGTTTTATTCATTTTACCAGACATTTTTTTAAAACCTGTATCTCTCACGGAAAACGATCAATAATTGTGTGCCAATATTGGATAATTCCTCCATGGACTCATCGGAAAAATAAACAGAAAGTTCTCAAAGATAAGAATGCACAATGATGTAATATGTAAAATTCAGAATAAACAAAAACAACTCCTCGACCTATTTTCATCTTGTCCTATGTAAAACATCTATCACATCTCTACTACCATATTGTATTAAATTCTATAAGATTCATTTCAAGTAAAAAAAAACAAAAACTAATAATTATAATATTGGGTTGAATAGTGGGTGTACATATCGGAGACCATATAATGGACAATGACGATTACTTGTTGAATCCAGTATTTGTAGTAGAAGGGATATAGATGTGAGAATGGACGGTTCTTTTTACACACTGAGAGAGATACATTATTGATGATGGGGGACAGACAGTTAACACTTTGGAAGAGTGTCTCATACAAAGTTCTTTTTCGAAAAAATGGTCGGTTACAGCCACAAGTCCTCGTCAGGCGAATTAATAAATGGTTGCTTTCTACTGAGGATTAATTTCTTCAGTGGAAAGCAACCATTTATTAAGTTGCCTGATGAAGACTTGTGGCTGTAACCGACCATTTGTTCAAAGCATTAGCATGCTCAGTGTCACAACCATGTAAACTTGTATATATTAATATATATATTAATATATATATAAATATATAATAATATATAAATAGACTATATCTATATATATATATATTTATATCTATATATATATAGATATAGTCTATTTATTATACAAACATTATTGGTTACATATGTGCATACATGTTTCAGTCGAATCCCAATTCAAGGATAGCACTTCATCAGATCAAAAAAGAATTGATATTGAATTGGAAGTCAAAATTACATTAGTTTTATAAGATATTAGGGTGTGGTTTACATTCTGGAAGAAAGTAGGGTTTATTCTTTGTGAATGCAAGCAGTAGAAATTTTGGAGGAAAGTGCGGTGAAGGAGGAGGTAGGGGTGAGGGAAGAGGGTGAATGTAAATGACCTAATTATACCAAATTACTTCTACAAACGGTTATTACGCAACTATTTCAATAACTACAATACACACATTTACCCTTATCCTCGAGTGACCTCCAGGCTTTGATATGTGGTGACCCCATTTAAAAAAAAAATAAAAGTCATACCACCCAACCACATTACTATACAACATGCTATGATCATAATCTAATGCGAGTAGAAAGTAGATCTTGAGTTTACTTTTGATGTCACAGCAGTGGAAGGGGAAGAAAGTGGGGTTTATTTTTTTGCTGACATGAAAGAGACTTTTAGACCCCTATAGCATATGATAGCATGACGACTTTTAAGCATGTGTTTATGCAACAGGAACTTTTAAACAAGATCCAATCCAAACTGTTAACAAAAACTGTTGGATAACTGTGTGCCATGGGGCAAGCTGCAGACATAACAGCTGGGTGTAGCTGTGAACTGGGAAATGGGTAATTAGCCCCCGAGAGGGAAACCAGGGATGCGACCATATTTTTGCTGGTTTAGAACATATGTGTCAGTGGTTTGGTGATGAAACAACTGCTAATAATAATAAATGCCTTTAAAAAAAACTAGTCAAATTTCATTCCTTTGTTTCTTTGTGAAATTTTAGTACACAACTTTAGGTCTGTGTTAAAATATAAGAGACTATATATTACAACTGTTTTCTAGGTCAGAATCTATTCCATCTAACATTTATCGTTGGCAAGTAGTATTTTTTTAGCTCCTTACAATAAGTGGCTTTATGCTTTGTCTTGATAAATTTCCATGAAAAAAAAAAAATTTATATGGTGAAAAGTTGTCAGTTGTCTTCTGTTAGAAATTTTCTTTAGTTATTTCTAACGCTTTTTTTTTTTGTTTATAGAAATAACAATCTTTTGTAGCAAAACAACCTTCAATTTTTTGGATCAAGGCAATTAAAAACTAACAAGTTTATTGTAGTCAAGAACAAATTATATTCAATTATAATCTATAATATAAATCTCACCTGTCTGCTTAAATGTATGTTTGTATGTCTGCCTAAAACTTTTGACAGAGGCGACGGATTTTCACGAGATTTGTGTAATTTTGAAGCTCGACCCTTCGGACGACAAAAATCGAAAAATTGGCTAAAAACATTAATTCCTTCACTCTCAACTGGGCACTTTTCTACAGGGAGGGGTCGCTTTTTTTGCCAATATTTTCGTAAGTCATCGCCTTTTTCGATTATCTAGCCTTAATTTAAACCTACGTCACTTCTGGTTTGGCGACGGGTGCAACAGCAAAGACGTCACATTTTTTTTTAACATTCTTTTCCTCCTTTGTGGTACGGATTCAAGCCTGCCTGCCTGCCTACTACCACTTTTTTTTTTATTTTGCTCAACACACACCTCCAAACACCCGGGCAACGCCGGGCAACCAGGCTAGTTACAAATAAAATAAAAAGTAATACCTGTGTCAGTTTGAAGTTCAATAGTTTCCAAATTAGGTAACAAAGGTGAAGAGAAGTGTTTTCATTCCTTCCAGTAAAACTCTTCGAGCTTCTCTCGTCGTTTTGGTAAATTCCTTTTGAGCTCCTCTCGCTGCAGCTTCTTTTTTTAATGTTTACATATCACCTCTCCTCAAGTAATAGTTGATAATTTGCATAAAGTAACCAATGCAAATTGCATAAAGTCACTTATACAAATTGCATAGAAAGTCTTGTTAAGAATATTTCCAGTAGTTTCAGACTTTTGGGGGCCCAAAGACCATAAGTTGCTGTTCCTATTTACAATGCCTCCCCATGAGACTACATGTTAGACACCAGGGTCGTTTTTTAATGTGGAGAAAAGGAACAAAAAATAAAAATTGTCTCAGTCGTGAAGGATTTCTCTTTCACTAACAGAGAACAAGAAATTGAAGTGTAGCATCTGAGGAACAGATGGTATTTATTTGCTCCCCCACTGAGCAAATTAGGCACAAGACCGTTTTTTAATGTGAGGAGTGAAGGGGAAATAGGGACCAACTCCCCGAGGAGTAGGAGAGCTGGATAGTGACAATTAGTATGAAGGGTTGCCCCTACATTGACCAAGGTCTTATATGTGGGGTTTCCCCCACATATGGTCTTTGCTTGCAGTATCTGTTCTGGCAGATACTACACTTTGAGATATTAAATCTTTTATTCATGTTAAAAATACAGTCAAAATCAATGATGAACAAAAAACTTAGGCACATGGCCAACTCAAAAGGGAGGATTGTGGGGGTCGTTGGTCATCCTTGTCACTCCAGAACTAAACAAAATCAAAAGTTTCTCCCAGCTAGTATCTTCTTTCATCATAATACCGCATTCACCCTTTCATATTGGGGGACGTCCTACTTAACTCCCAGTTTTTAAAACATTTTTTATTGACGTGTAAAAACAAAAATCATAACAATATTATGGTACAATAATATACTACACTTTGATCTTGGCCTGAAGGCCACGGAATATAGTAGTTGGTGTTA
Source organism: Euprymna scolopes (assembly GCF_053919585.1). Lineage (NCBI taxonomy): Eukaryota > Metazoa > Mollusca > Cephalopoda > Sepiida > Sepiolidae > Euprymna > Euprymna scolopes. The sequence goes on along the minus strand of NC_136496.1, from coordinate 21,115,821 downwards.
CATTTTTATATGATACAAGTTGCTACATCACAACATTATATGGTGACCATATATATGTTATGTGACAAAAAAAAAATAAAAAAAAAAGGCTATGCTATGTAAGATTTATGTCATTGTGATTGGGCTATGTAACAACAACACGATGTGACATATGGCAGCTAGATTTGTTATGTGGCAAAACTTTGTGCACTGTAGTTCAGAACTGTAATTCCTCGTAAAAAAGCCAGCACACCAGGATTAGCATGCTCTGGCCTACAAAAATTTCCTGAGCAACCCCATTAGAATTCCCCAACAGGAGTTCCTAAGATGATTAGCAATAAAATAACTCCTTCTCAAAAAGAAGGTGGGACTTAAATTTTACATTTTTTCAAAATTGTTCGCATTGCATTGCCAAAATATGTGAATATTTGAAAATCTTTACTAATAAAAAAAATAGGTACTTGTATATTTTAATAACAAAAAGAAATATTAACTTTCAAGTAAAACAGATGATACCTACTTGTGAGGTCACAAATAGTAACATATTAAAAGATTATGGAAAATGATAAGGTAGAAAAATAATTATTAATGAAAAAATATTGTGAATTGACTGTTACGTTTACTAAAAAAGATACAGGTTGACAGGGAAGATAATTAAGTTCTATTGCATATGTCACGTAATGAACGTAATTCAGAATGTCAGGCAAATTTTATTCCCATCTAAACTTTATCGAAAACTGTTTTTCATTAATAATTATTTTTTCTATCTACTTTACTGCTTTCTGTAATTTTTGGATATGTTACTATTTGCGACATGGCAATGTTTTACTTAAAATCCAATACTTTTTCATTATTATTATTATTATTATTATATTGATAGAAGCACCAAAAAAATATTTTTTTTTCATTAACACTTCAATTAAATTTCTGCATCATCACCTTTCTATATATATTTCCTGAGCAACCCCGTTAGAATTCCTCAATAGGAGTTCCTCAGGTGATTAGCAATAAAATAACTCCTTCTCAAAAAGAAGGTAGGACTTAAATTTAAAATTTTTCAAAATTGTAGTCATTGCTTTGCCAAAGTATGTGAATATTTGAAAATATAAGGATCGGATTTGCTGTGGTTACTGAAGAGTTTTATCTATCGACACTTAAAAAAACAAAACAAAAAAAAACGAAGCAACATCAGCCGTTCTTATTTCACGTATGTAAGGTGGGTGGATATTTTTGTTGATATTTTTATCATTTTTTTCAAAAATTGTATTTTTAAAAAATCTGACAACTTTTCTACTCTTTCTTGTATTGGCTCAAGATGTAGTATCTGCTCTGTCTTCAGTAGGAAGAGGAGAAAAAAGATGGATCCGTTTTTTTAATCTTTAATTCATGTTGGATATTCTTAAGCATCTAATTGTTATATTTTTGAACAATCAAGTTCAAACATGTTCCTATCTAGAAAAAAAAAAAAAAAAAAAAAATTGGTGCTTATTTAAAACTAGCCTGTGTACCTGGCATTGCCCAGGTGTTTGAAGGTGTGTGTTGAGCAAAAAAAAAAAAAAAGTGGTAGTTGGCAGGCAGGCACGACCTGTACCACAAAGGAGGAAAAGAATGGGAAAAAAGTGACGTCTTTGCCGTTGCGTCCATTGCCAAACCGGAAGTGGCGAAGGTTTAAATTGAGGCTAGTCAGTTGAAGACAGAGGATGACTTTTGAAAATATTGGCAAAAAGCGACCACTCCTTGTAGAAAAGTGTCCAGTTGAGGGTGAAGGAATTAATGCTTTTAACCAATTTTTCGATATTTGTTGTCCAAAGTGTCGAGCTTCAAAACGATACCAATTTCATGAAAATCCATCGCCTCTGTGAAAAGTTTTAGGTAGACATACATACATACATTTAAACAGACAGGTGAGATTTATATTATAGACTAGCCATGGTGCCCGGCGTTAACTGGGTATTTGGAGGTGTGTGTTGAGCCCCCCCCCAAAAAAAAAAGAAGTGGTAGTAGGCAGGTAGGCTCGAACCCGTACCGTAAAGGAGGAAAAGAACGTGAAAAAAAAAGTGACGTGTCTGCTGTTGCACCCATCGCCAAAACGGAAGTGACGTAGGTTTAAATTAAGGTTAGACAATCAAAAAGAGCGAATGACTTTCGAAAATATCGGCGAAAAAAGCCACTCCTCCCTGTAGAAAAGTGCCCAATTGATGGTGAAGGAGTGAATGTTTTTGCCCAATTTTTCGATATTTGTCATCTGAAGGGTCGAGCTTCGAAATGATACCAATCTTGTGAAAATCCATCGCCTTTGTCAAAAGGTTTAGGCAGACATACAAACATACATACATACATTTAGACAGGTGAGATTTATATTATGGAAGATGACAGGGTATAACGATAAAGAAAGCAGGCGGATATTTTTAACGAAACTTTGGGTCCGCGTTATAATGTAAAAGACTATCTTACAGCTGTTTTCTAGGTCAGAATCTATTCCATCTACCATTATCTATAGACAGAAGCACCAAAAATATGTGTTTTCATTAACATTTCAATTAATTTTCTGCATCATAAAATTTCTATATACACAGGCGGCAAAAAGAAAGTCTGCACTGTAATTTTTTCGAAAACTGCAAATTTAAGCTAAATTCAATGTAACTGTTTAAACAAACTATACCTTATTTGATTGGTCTTTTATTTCTGTATAATTTTACCTGTTCATATTTGGCTTTTAATTGAAATATTCTAGTGTTCACGTCAATTTAAAAAAATAACTTCAAATTGAGAAGGCAAAAAGAAAGTCCGCACAATGGAAAATTGTTATTTAAATGTAACTTTAGGACATTAATGCAACACAAATACAACAGGAACATAATGAACTTGTTAATATTTAGTAGCATAGCCATTCTGCAGTTTGACAGCCTGCAATCTTTTGGGAATTCCTTGAATTACACTGTAGCAATACTTCCGGGGAAAGGGCATCCTACTTTTCTTTAATTTTTGTCCAAAGTTCTTCTAAATTTGAAATTTTATCATTGCATAGCTGTTGCTTGATGTAATGCCATACGTTTTCAATAGGATTGAGGTCTGGAGATTGTGCAGGCCAATCCTAACATGGAATATCACGCTCTTAAAGGAACCTCTTGACATTGCCAGCTGTGTGAATGGGAGCATTATCCTACATGAAGACGGGATTATCATCCAAATTCCAACCAAAGTAAGGAAGAAAATGCTCAGTCAACATATTGATGTACTTGGTCGAATTAATTCGACCTTGCAAGCGAACTATAGTCCCCGGACCAGTGGTACTAATAATGCCCTACACTAAAACAGAACATCCACCACCTTGCAGCATTGAAACTTAGCACCTAGGATTAAATTCTTCATCTTTCCTCCTACCATCACTGCCTATCCTATTGAACTTGCTTTTATCGCTAAAAAGCACTTTTAACCAATATGAAGAGTCATGATCTTCATTACATCTTACAAAGTCCAAACGGCGCTTTCTGTTCTTTACAGAAATCATTGGCTTGCAACATGTCCTCGCAAATTAAATTCCTTTAATCTGTTCTTGACAGTAGAAAGAGAGCACTTTTTAACAAGATTTCACTGTTGTTGGATTTGGGGAGCTGTTTCAAATCTGTTTCTTAGGCTGCGGATACATTAAATTTAGCTTTAATTTGCAGTTTTGAAAAAATTACAAGTGCGAACTTTCTTTTTGTCGGCACTGTACAATGAAGATCGGATTTGTTGTGGTTACTAAGGAGTTTTATCTATCGACGCGGAAAAAAAAAAAACAGCAAAGCAATATCATCCATTCTTATTTCACATGTAATGAACAGATGGGTATTTTTGTTGATATTTTTATCTATTTTTTTAAAAATTGTATTTTTAAAAAATCTGATGAAAAATCAGTTCAGGTAACTTGATTATGTAGTAGAGCTGACATCTATTCAATGTAGCCACCTTCAGCCTCAATCATCACCTTGACACATACAGGCTTAGAACTGGGAGCATTACTTTTCCACAAGCACATGTGGGAGCTTGATGAATACTCAGTGAATGGCAGTGATCAGGTTGGCGTTGGTGCTGTGGGAGGTCATGTTGGTGATGTTCTCAATGTATAACCAAATGAAGTAGTCCAGCAGGTTCAGGTGTTTTTAAATTTGTGATTTCTCTTGCGAAACTTTAGAAAATATTTAACCTTGAAAAATTAGAATGTTTTTAATTCTTAAATATAAAGAACTAGCAGGGTACCCGGCATTGCCCGGGTGTTCGGAGGTATAAAAGAAAATGTTAGTAGTCAGGCAGGCTCGAACCCGTGATGCGGTGACGCAAAGGTGAAAAAGAAAGTGAAAGAAAACATGACATTTTACGGCTCGGCCAGGAAGGGAAAGGATTGAAAAGCGTTCTAATTTAGCGATTAAAAAGTTGACATGTTAAGTGAATGAGTTAACGCAGGCGATCACGCACTTAAGTTTGGCTGTAAACCAGTTAAGCTTTCAACTTCCAGCTCCTCCCAAGAATGGGTGGGAGGCTCTGGCAGTGTCTTAATGAATAGCAATTGGCTGATATTAAGGGTATTACCCACAGTGATCAAAGCTAATTGCCTTTCAAGATGTGCTGGCGACGAAGGCCAGTTAATTACGTTTATTTTGATTCAGTTTCGCTTTCATATGGAAAACACCAGCAAACACACGAGAGGGCGGAATAGCGGGAATTTTATAAAAGCCAGTCAAAATAAATCTACAGACGTCATGAATCATATATATTACAATCTAGGGAGTATATAAAAAGTTGTAAAATATAGTACTCCACACTCAGCCCCCACCTCCGACACTCCCCCCCCTCTGCAAAAAAAAAAAAAGCCTTTGCTGGACATAAAAATATGTGCGCGCCTGTTTTGTCTTTTAAATATAAAGTGTGACAAATGGATTTACCATTTTTCATGATTACACATAAAGAGGAAAATATAGAATTGTTTGAAACCCGACATGACCTGTTCCTATTTATTTGTCTGCTCATAAGAGCTGGGTTAGTGTGAGCAAAATTCACTTCTTACAAATGGAGTACTTTGGATTGAGGGGAAAAATGCCCCAGTCCAGAAGGATTCATTCTTTACTGCCTGAAAACAGGAAAGATGAAGTGTAGTATAAGAATATTGAGAACAGATACTACACTTTGCTCTTAGCGACCAAATATGTTTCGGTTAACATTAAAACATATTTTAATGCTTCATTGTTTTGAATATTTGAACTGTAGTTAGCAGAATATTAAAAATCATTGTTAACAGAATATTAAAAATCATTGTTAACAGAATATTTTAAAAAAAAAGTATCCAAAAAAGAAATATGCAACAAAAAAATGTTACCAAAGGCAAGATAAGTTACTCTTTTACCTACCTGGATAAAATTTATTTTGTCTGTTTTAACTTATTTTAAAGCGTTTTTTTTTTGTTCAAAACAAACCGAGTGTCTTCTATTCAGTCAAAATGAAAAAAATAAAAATAAATATGGCTGCCATAAGCACTGTCCTAGGACTCTTGATTACCATGTAAAAATTGAAAATAAAACAAATTACTAGAACATTAAATTTCCCTACGATTGGTGACATTTATTAGATGTATTTATACCAATATGTTGTTTAATTTTCGATTTGTGAGCAATTATGAATGGTCCTTATACAATAGTTATGGTAATTGTGTTTTCATTTTTCGTTTTAACTGAATCGAGTGGAAACTCGGTTTATTTTAAACTAAAAAAAAAAAAAAAAAAAAAAAAAGTTAAAATACAAATTTATCCAGGTAAGTAAAAGAGTAACTTATCTTGCCTTTGGTAACATTTATTTGTTGAATATATATATATATATATATATATATATATATATATATTGGACCATATTTTTGTTTTTCGTTAATGACAATAGAAAATGCAGAATGTTTTTGATCTTTATTCAAAATCAATTGTTGCAATTTATTTTTGTACCTATTTACTATGCCTCCCTACCGGACAGAGTTAGACACCAGGTCGTTTTTTAACGTGGAGAAAAGGTACAAAAATAAAAATTGTCTCAGTCGTGAAGGATTTCTCCTCCACCGAAAGAGAACAAGAAATGGAAGTGCATCTGAGGAACAGATGGTATTTATTTGCTCCTCCACCGAGCAAATTAGGCACAAGGCCAATTTTTAATGTGAGGAGTGAAGGGAGGGGGAAGGGAAAAAGGGGACCAGCTCCCGAGAGGTGGGAAATGGGAGCTGGTTAAAGGTCAGGCATGTGGGGTTGCCCCCACATCTGGTCTTTGCTAGTCCTAGCTAGTCATAGCTTGCAGTATCTGCCGGAACAGATACTACACTTTGATCTTGACCAAAAGGCCAAAGACCTTTTTTTTTTTCTATGAGAAAATATATGAAATCAATTGTTACGAAGATACAAGCAAAAAATAGACATGAATTATCTCCCTTTTAACATCAACATGAAACTAAAGAAGGGTTCCGTGACTGGGGCACTAAAAAAGTTTTGTCTTATACTAGTGTTCCGTTTGGGGTGCTGGATATTCCCCTGATAAAGCAATTGACCATGTGTCTCATTTTGCCCCCTGGATGTAGCAAGTAAATCAAGACAAACGTAGCAAACAGTTGGGGCACAGAAAGCAAGTCAGACAACAAAAAATAGAGAAGTGTTGTGTAGAAGAAAACCATACAAGGGAAATAATTCGTACATGTCCTGCTTTTAAAATAGTATAAGGGCGATAAATACTGTCAGGGAAATAATCCGGGTCTACTCTTTAAAATTATTCATTTACAAAAGTCACCTTTTTTTTACATAGCAGTCACGACTTATCAAGGTCCGGAGGCCACTCGAGGATAAGGGTCAAAGAGTATACAGTAGTCACTGGGATTATAGTGTAGTAATCGTAAATAGTGGAAACTTTGTAAATTGGATTTCTTAGGGGACGGTTCATCAAGAACTTGTTTACATTGGACTTGAATACAATCAAATGGTAGTCAGCTGGAGAGCAGGCAAACGGAAGAGAGTTTCATAGACGTGCAGTTCTAAGAAAGAACTTTGTTCATGGAATTTACGTTTAGGCTTAGGCACAGATAAAGAGTGTGGGAAATTATTGATAGTGGTTTTAGTTAGACGAGTGTTTTTCATGAAAGTTTGGCAAAGGGGGACCATAGATTGGAGCTGAGACGAGCACTTGCCATGAAAATAACGATAAAGCAAAGACAGGCTCGCAACATGCCTTCTGTGGGAAAGAAGTTGCAGGGCATCCCCCACTAAGCTACGAAGTCTATTTTGAACTTGAAGGCAGGATACGCTGCTTCTAGCAGCTTATCCTGCCCAGATGTGGCAACAGTACTCCATCATTGGACTACCTGACTTTTATATAGGTATAGGATTACATAAGGTGTGAGATATCTACTGGAGTGGTAGAAGGATTCTACCATTTTTCCATTTGTCAGAGAGCCAATCTGTAAAAGTGTAGAATTGTAAAAATTTGCAGATGAAGAGAAAAATTTCTTATGGTGTGGACACGAAAAATTATTTGTGGGAATTCTAAAAGATCCGGTACATTTTATGGAGTGATTCCGGTTTCTGATTGGTTGCTACTAGAGCACGGCTTCATTTGATTGCTCAGTTCTTATCACCCCTGTCTATAAATAGAATCTTCCAATTTTTTGAGAATCATATTCTGTTTATTATATCAAAAATATTGCAACACCTCCATTCACTCTTTGTTCAACAAATGCATCCACTAGTTCTACCTAGAGTCCGACAACCTCGTTCTTAAGGGCTACTGTGGTCAGGGCCAGATTTATAAGGAAGCGATCTGAGTAGGAAGTTGAGCAGCAAAATGTTTGTTCACATTACATTGAAATTCCTGCATGTTGGTATTTCCAGGAAACAGGGAGCAGAAATGGAATTTCGGAGATAAGAAAGCCGAGGAAAGACGCTTTCAGCATAGAGAGTAGAGCATCTTTCGGTATCTAAAGATCTCTACAGTGAAGTTAGTAATAGGTCAGAAGTATTTTCATGTAGGGAGTAAAAGTGCAGTAAATTCATCTGAGCTCATTCCGTGGAAGTCAATGCTTCTGTTTCGTCTTGAAAGACAATGGGTACCACCTGTAACAGTAGCAGTGTGAAATTGTGAGGCAAGAGTTACACAATCTGCAACCACATTTCTCCTGAATTGGCACTGCTTGAGTCCAGTGTCAATGAGAAGTCCAGGATGGCTCGAAACAATGCCAAGATAAGGAGAGAGCACATACAACTCCTGGAATTCCCAAATGGTCACCCATTTTAGTAATGACCAGGCTCAAAGTTGCTTAACTTCGGTGATCAAACTGGAACTGCTGTGTCAATATGATTATGCTGTATTATTCGTGGAAGTATTTATTCATAGACGTACTTATAAAACAATCATAGAGATGCAGATCTGCAGTGATGTGACAGGAATTGGAGCTTGGAAGACAGTGCGGGACCTGAATGATATAATACGATTAAACTAATTAAAAATGGAAACATAGTCTTATGCATCGATTTAAAGTTACCACAAAATGCCTTATAACTAATTTGAAGAACACGTTTTCATAAAATGTAAAAAAAATAGCATCAATTATTACGTCATAAGATTAATTAAAATAATAACATAATGCAGTTAAACTTATTAAACTAATTATATATCATAGAACTAAATACAACAATGAACGTTCGTCATAAAATTAATTAAAAAATTAACATGATGCTAAAAAGACTGCAATATGATGAATAAAAATCATCACCAAATATCATAATTACAATAATAACACAATGTCATAAAGTTAATTAAAATAATATGATGTCATAAAACTAATTAAAATAATTACACGAGGTTATAAAACTAATTAAAACATCTTGTCATAAAACTAATTATGATAACATGACGTCATAAATTAATTAAAATAATATAATGTCATAAAACGATCAAATGAGACAACTACCCAAACAAAACTAATTCGCTTTCTCCCTTGAGGCTTGTTTTCACCAACAGCTGTGGGCTTAGAAGTAATCTAGACGATGTAGAGTCTTACTTCTTTGTAAACTCCCTGGATATCTTAGCGTTAAGTGAAACAAACTTGCACTCCTCAGTCTCCTCTGGCAACACAACAAAACATCTCCCTCTCTGCCAAAAGGACTCTGATAGATATATGTACGGGTTTGGAGTCTATATTCATAGCAGCCTCCCTTTAAGTAGACAGCAATGTCTTGAATCGGATAACCAGGCTTTTATGTGCTTTCGACTATTCTTTTATCACTGTGTTAGTTACATGTTTTCTCTACCGTTCTCCATAAAGTCAGGATTGTACCTTAATCGATCATGTCTCTGATAGTATAGATGCAGCACTCTCCTTAGACAGTAATGCCTAATTACATGTGTTTGGTGACTTTAATGTCCACCATAAAAATTGACTTAGTTTCTCAGATTACAATAGATGCAGCTGGACACTCTTACGTAGCTTCTCTATAGCTCATTCTGTCACACAGACAATAATGTTTCCAACTCACCTACCAGATTGTAAACCTCAGCAGGCTTCACTTCTAGACCAATTCCTCACCACAGTACCTGGGGATTGTGTGACTAATGCCCACAGTCGATTTGGAAATGCAGACCACCTAATGATATCAGTTGACATTACACTTAAATCCCAACCTCAAGGTGAGGAACCATTGCTCAAAACAACAAGGTACTACAAAAGGGTTGATTGGGAAACCATTAAAGAACACATCCGAGATACCCCATGGACTGATATCTTCGCTCTTCCTTCTGAACAGTGTGCCAATGAGACAAGTGAATGGTGCAAAGCGGGCATTGAAGCACAAGTTCCCACACGGAATATTATAGCAAGCCCCATTCAGCTCCATCGTTCACTACAGATTGTGCAGCTGCCATTGCATAAAGACTGCATGCATTCCACCAGCTCGTACTTCATAAGTCAAATACAAATAGACAAAAAAAACTCATAAATGCTAGAAATCATTGTAAGAAAGAAATAGCAACAGCCAAAAGAAATCATGCTGAAATAATCAGGGAACGCATAGAATTGCAAAAAATAGGAACTTATGGTTTCCAGAAAATCTATAATAGCGTAGTGAATAAAGTGCAATCAGTAACTCCTCCACTATCCAACAACCAGAATGTGCATGGCAACCAAGAAGGCGAAACTGCTTGCCTGGCAATTCGCCACCAACTACACCTTATAGCCAACAAATAACTCCCTCTCAAATTTCCCTAAGTGGCCTGAAGCCCCACTAGAAGATGTAAAAATCACAACTTTTCATGTCCACAGTATCATAAAAAACTCTAAGGCGTGTGGGCCTGATCTCATCCCTGCAATACTAATTAAGAAATGCTCAGCTGAGCTAGCCCCCATACTTTCCAAACTCTACAATAAATGCCTTGCTGAATCTTGCTTCCCTAATTGCTGGAAGATGGCCTCTGTGGTATAAATGTACAAGAATTCTGGTGAAAAGACTAGCCCTCCCAATTATCGCCCTATCAGTTTCCTCCTCCTCCTCCTCTTAACTAAAATCTTTGAGACCTTAATTAATCAAGCACTAGTCCACCACCTCACAAAGCAAATCTTCTCTCTGACAAACAGTATGGATTTAGGCAATGTCGTTCTACTTCAAATATTTTAACAGTCATCTATGAATGCATATACCATGTACTGGATAAGTCAGCCAAAACCAGGGCTGTAGCCATTGATATATCCAAGGCCTTTGACAAAGTCTGGCACGAAGGGCTGCTAATGAAAATTAAATTCTATGGTATAACTCGACGTATATTAAATATAATTAGATCCTTCTTAGACAATAAGACCATCCAGGTTATCATTGATGGATGTATATCCAAGCAGCATAACATTAATGTGGAAGTGGTTCAGAGGTCGATCCTATGACCACTATTATTCCTGATGCTCATAAACGACCTTTCTGATAATATTGTGTCCGAGATGGGCATGTTTGCTGATGATACAGCGCTCTATAACATGCATAAGGAAAGAACGGATGTACATAAATCTAAGATAATGGCAGAATCGTTAGAAAATGATCTCCAGACTATAGGGAAATGGAGCAGCAATTGGATGGTAACATTTAATGCTAGTAAAACTAAGCTGGTCTCCTTTAACAATTACAAGACACCTCTCCAACCACCTATACCTATGACAAATATCACCTTACCTGAGAATTCTTCCTTCAAACTCCTCGGCCTGACATTTGAGGGCAATATGAACTGGAACAAATACATAGAGGACATTGCAAAGGCTGCTGCAAAGAAGGTGGGTTCCCGTATATCGAGCTAGAAGACTACTCATGCCTGAGAGTATCCTGTACCTTGACAAGGTCACCATTCGCCCATGAATGGAGTATTGTTGCCATTTCTGGGATGATGCGTCTACCACTAGCCTCTCCCTCTTGGATAAGGTCCAGAAAAGAGTTTTCAATCTAATAGGTCCCACTGTCAGCTAAGCTCCAACCCCTGTCCCATCACTGCAATGTTTTACAAATATTTTAATGGTATGTGCTCTGATGAACTCGTTGCACTTGTTCCCCCTCGACGTACATATCCCCGACAAACCCGCTAAGCAAAAAAAATCTAACTCCTTCACTATTGAGGTCCGTAAATGTCAGAAAGCTTTCTATTCTAATAGTTTCTTGCCTCGAACAGCTAGAACTTGGAATTCCCTTCCTGCTACCTGCTTCCCTAGTTGTACTGATTTGCAAAAGTTTAAATGTGACGTTAACTAACATCTTGTTAATCTTTCATTACACCATATATAAATATTTGAAAACATTAAGATATCAAACGCCCTTCTTTTTTTTCAGAATTATGGGAATTGTCATTAAATCACCTACAAAGGGTTGATATGCCGCAAAAGTAAACAACCCCAAATCAAACCTGTATCCTCTTTAATTAATTGATTATTTGTATCTTTTTTTTTTTTTTTTTTTTTACATAGGCATCACCACATTATCAAGGCCCAGAGGCCACTCAAGGATAAGGGTTAAAGAGTGTACAGTAGAAATTGGACAATATAGTAATCATTAGTAATGAAAATTTGGTAAATTTGATAACTTATATGGAACGGCTCATCAAGAACTTATTTACTTTAGACTTGAACACAACCATATTGTAGTCAGCCGGAAAGCAGGAAAACGGAAGACAATTCCACAGGCGTGCAGTTCTAAGAAAGAAGCTTTGTTCATGGAATCTACGTTTAGGTTTAGGCACAGATAAAGAGTGGGGGGAACTATTGATAGTGTTTACAGCTAGACGAGTGTTTCTTGTGAAAGTTTGGCGAGGGGGGACCATAGATTGAAGCTCAGTCGAACACTTTCCATGAAAATAACGATACATCAGACAAACTCGCAACATCTCTTCTGTGAGATAGAGGTTGCAAGGAGGAGAAAAGGACATCTCCTACGAGGCTACGAAGTCTATTTTGAACTCTATCAAGGCAGGACAAGTCCTTTCTAGCAGCTCCTGCCCAGATGTGGCAACAGTATTCCATCCTTGGACGTACCTGGCTCTTATATAGATAGAGAATAGCATCAGCAGTGAGATATTTACCGGATCGATAGAAAGATCCCACCATTTTTCCAGCGGCCTTGGCAACAGATTTGATGTACGTGTTCCATTTAAGATCAGGAGTAATGGTCAAGCCCAGAAGCTTGTCAAAACTTGAGGCCTCCTGAAGACGAGAGCCATTCATTTTAATTGATGCCAAATGTGGATTAGAATGTTGATGATGTAAAGAGAGAAGCTTGGTTTTAGATGCATTAAAAGTAACCAGCCACTCCTTTCCCCATTGTACTACATGCTCAAGATCAGAGGAGAGAGAATTGGAGAGAACTTGGTTGTTTACTGTCTTAGATGTGCTACCATAAATGGTAGTGTCGTCAGCATAAATGTCTACAAATGATGTAAGGATGTGATTTGGAAGATCATTAATGTAGATCAGGAAAAGAGTTGGGCCCAGGATGGACCCCTGAGGGACACTGGCATTAATACTGTGAGCTTCTGATTTTTGCCCCTCAACTAATACTCTTATGAACCTATCAGAAAGAAATGATTTAATAATTGAGAAGACATTTCCAGCTATACCATAGCTAGCGATCTTATGAAGTAAACCTTTATGCCATACCCTATCAAAGGCTTTAGA
>NC_136496.1:21092650-21095150 GCF_053919585.1 Euprymna scolopes | reverse complement strand
TGGCGGTCTGAACAGAGGTGAAAGAGAGAAACAGACCAAATACCAAGGTCTCATGTATGATATGAAAAGAAACTGGAATCTAAAGGGGATATCAATCATACCAGTTATTATAGGTGCTACCTAACTAATATTCCTGGTGAACCAAGTGCAAAAGAGATTCAGACAATTGCACTTAAGGAAACAGCGAGGATACTAAAAAGAGCTCTCGGTTGGTTTCAATAAAAAAAGCGGGGCAATGTTGGCAGCTGGTTTTGCTGCCCCATACCCAGCATTACAATCTTCAAAGGAAAAAAAAATATATATATATATACATATATATCTATATCTATCTATCTATCTATCTATCTATCTATCTATCTATCTATCTATCTATATATATATATATATATATATATATATATATATATTTTTTTTTTTATTTATTTATTTATTTATTTATTTATTTATTTATTAGGCATTCGTTTGTCTGTGTAGTTGTAGGATTTGCGCAGGCGTGGATCCAGTTGCTAAGCGATCAGGTAAACAACGCAAGCGGACGCTGTGTGCGAGCGCGTGTTTTGCGGCCACTGATAAAAGAGACGAAAAGGCAAATGAATGGATTTTTGTTAATATCTGAGCGAAGAATGTGCCCGGCGGATTTCCACTTTCGTCACTTTCGATTATTTTCACCAAGAACGCCATGTCGGCCTTACAGGTAAGACAAATCATTAAAACGATATTCATTTTGAAAATTCGTTTTTGGTATGTGATTTTGGTTGTGTGGCTAATAACATACATGTAATGAAATTAACATGTTCACAAACGTGGCTGACAAGTTCAGACGCAGACACCCGCCTTATGTTTTTTGGTGTTGACGGATGACGCTTTTTTTTTATTATATCTTTTATTTTTTTGAAGCGTAGACATGGGAGAACGTCACCGGAGGCTAGCCTCTCAACCTCACGGGCAAATTTTGTTTTAGTAGGACGGACGGACGGACGGACGGACGGGGGGACGGGAGACACGCACGCACGCACGCACGCACGCACGCCGTTTCCAAGATGTGAATCCATTGAAACTCGGTAGAGCTGTATTATAACAATTATATTTCTTTTATTCACGAATAATTAATCGGCCCGAGGAGGCTTGATTTGAAACAAATCCGCAACCGAAACATGTATGCACATATGTAGCAACAATGATTTTATAAATAAAAAAAATATACTCTCTGTCTCTTTATATATATATATATATATATATATATATATATATATATATATATATGTGTGTGTGTGTGTGTGTGTGTGTGTGTGTGTATTTTGGTCGTTTAATACTCTCTCTAACTGTTTACTAAGAATGCCCGCCGACATATCATTTATAGGTAATTAATTCACTTCAATACTTGCGTTAATTAATTGTAGCCTGGAGAAAAAGCGCTAGCCTATGAAGTCAAGGATGGCTGCTAAAATTTAAAGTGTTTAGACCCAAAATTGGCGGAAGAGTTTGGTAAAGTCTGCAAATGTCAACTCGTTCAACTTTGACCTCTTGGCAGCCAAACTTTTGCCCCAAAACTAATTAAAAACTTGCTGCATGTCTGAATACCCTTTATGTACAATTCCAAATGTTTAGATCGAAAATTGGGTTAATAGTTTGCTAGAGACCGCAAAGCGCAAATCTTTTGACCCCTTGGCAACCAAATTTTAGGCCAAAAACCGATTAAAAAAGTTGCTCCATGTCTGAATAAACTTTATGTAAAATTTCAAATGTTTAGACTAAAAATTAGCTGAGTAATTTGGTAGAGACCGAAGAGGTCATTTAGTTTTAGCTTTTACCCCAATTTTGACCTCTTAACATTTATTGTTTTGGGCTCAAATCAAATTACAAACTTTGATTCATGCCCAAGTAACCTACATCTAAAATTTAAAGTGATTAGACCCAAAATTGGCGGAGGAGTTTGGTAGAGTTTTCAAAGGTCAAATCGTTGAGATCGTTTGACCCATTGGCAGCCAAATTTCTCGCCGAAAACCGATTAAAAAGATTTTCCCAAATCTCAATACCCCTTATGTCAAATCTCGAGTCTGTAGAATGAAAATTGACAGAGTAGTTTGGTAGGGAAATGTACACAGACACAGACACAGACACACACATATATATATACCTATAAAAGTGAAATTATCTGTGCGCTTGCGTGCGCGCATGCGCGTGCGTGTGTGTAACAAATATATTACGGGCTTCTTGTAAAGTATATAACATAGAATCACTGCTAAAACGTTCATTACAGATTTCATTAAATTCGTGGGAAAGGAAACTAACACACATGTCTACAACACGTAGGCCTCTAGTAAAAGGAGAGATGGTCGTATGAGACTATATGTTCTAAATAAACCAGAGTGTGAAATTTTAATCTTCAACGAATCCCAAATTGGTGAGTGGGAAGGGCACGATCCACTCACACCTGCAAGGGTTTTCAACGAACGTTAAAAAACAAACAAACAAACAAACAAACATAAAACAAACAAAA
>NC_136496.1:21075150-21087650 GCF_053919585.1 Euprymna scolopes | reverse complement strand
GAGAACACCTTCGCGTAGCTGACTGCTAACTGACGTCAACTCTCATATCCTCTTCTTTGTCTACACGCTGGACTATCATTTCAATTTCCACTACAACACTCGCTCCAATTCCCACGCGCGAACAAACGATAGTGAGATGAACACACATTTCCATTTCTTTCTACACCACCAGTCCCGCAACGAACATTGGTTACACACGCGCGGACATGAACACATGTTATAACTAAAACGTTCATTCTTTCAACAGCAAATAAACGACGTTTATCTTATCCATCAATTGAGCCTCCTTCAATTCCATTCGTTTCATTATTTTCTTGTGGCGGGCTAGGGTATTATACTCTGGTCCGCAACAAAAGTTAGGCTCTCCCTTTATGCGCAATTACCTTCGATAGTTTTATCATTTAGACATTTAAAAAAAATAATTCATTTCATTTTTTCCTTTTGTTTTAAAAAAGTTTTTCAATTCCATTTGTTTTTGTTTTATTTTGTTTTGTTATCATTTCATTTTAAAGAAAAGAAAATTTAGTTTTTTTTTATTCTGTGTTTATTTTTGTTTTTTTTTAGTCCGTTTTTTATTCGCATTAAAAAAACATTTTATTCGTTTTTAGTTTTAAAAAACGACCCTGGTGTCTAACTCTGTCCCGTGGGGAGGCATAGTAAATAGGTACATGTAATGAGTAATGACGCAGTTAGGGAAACAAAGTGGACCTATTCTTATTGTATAACCTTACTGTTTTATTGACATGATTAAAAATTAAACCTTTTTTTTAATTTAAGAAATAAAACATTTTTTTTTTAAATTAACACATTTATTGCTTAATGTTTCTTAACATGATTTAGAAATAAAATAATATATTGTTAATTGTGATTAAGTGAAAAAAAAAATGAAAATAATCTACATTTGTTTATCAGTAACATTTTCCCCTTTTGGACGTGCAAGGGTTAGAGGCTATTTTGAAACCTAACATACGCATCTGCCCCTCCCCTTTTTAAAAATAGAAAATAGGGCATATTTAGACACAACATCAGATTTTAATGTGGGGGGGGGGGATCCAATACTCAGTAAAAAGCATTCTGTAAAGGAAGGAAAATAAAAATTGCCTCAGTTGAAAAGGATTTCTTCTTCACTGATGCAACACAAAAATTGTGAACTGCAGTATCAGAAAAGGCACTATACTCAGCTCCCGGCCAATTCGGCTCTTTGTAGCCGTTCCGCTTGTTAGTCAAGTGGTTTGAAACGACACCTGTGTTGGGCGGTCCTAACTTTGAGGCATTTGAATCTTGTATGAGCCTTATTTTTCATTCTGTGGCATTCCTTACTTATTACCAGCCTTGCGGATTAAATTGATCATTTCTTTAATGATATCATCCGCACAAACATTCATTTTTTTAAAAATTTATCATTAAGCCAACGCTTATCAAGACCAGAAGCCATTCGGGGATAAAGTTTAAAGAGATGGATTGTCAGTTTACAGATGACGAATATTATGGGGGATTGAAAATGCTGAACACGATTGACAAAGTTTTATTATTTTTTTAGTATTTTATGACGTTGGGTTTGACGATAACCATGTTGAAGGCCATAGAGAAGCATTCCCATTGTAATGTGTTGCAGAAATTAGAAACACCATTGCAACCACCAATAATTACCAAAAATCAGCGTAATACATAATGTTACATATGCGTGGGGAGAGAAGGATGGTGTCTGCTTAATTTGAGTCAACGTTTATACTTACGGCACATCAGCCCTTTTGAGGGTTTATAAAATAAAAGCAGAACGTACCTTTTTATATCTTCTTCACATCTCTTGACCGTGTTGGGTCGCCTGGAACAAAAGCTCATAACAATAACGCAAGTCTCACTGTCTGGACAATTAGGACAATTATTTGTTTCGCAGTCGAATGTCGCATCCCTGTTTTCTGCTCATCCTAAGAAGGAGGGTGTGAATTTCTCTATTGATTCATCTTCCTTAGTTACCTCTCGTTGCTCCATGAGAATCTTCATCTTCGGACGACTGCGTTCGTCGGACTTGAAAACTCAAACTCAACTCTTGAGCTGAAGACTAACTCTCTAAGTACATGTTCCATCCTTTTTATATTAAGGTATGTATGTGGGGCTGTAAATCCCGTTAACTGGCTGACACCCAAAATATACTCACTGACCAATCTCGTGAGCCCTTGCTGCATGATTGTACGCATTGTCAATGGAAGTCAATGGGTTTTATCTATGCCACAGGTAACCTTTGTTGACTCCTTTGCACTTAACTTGACACAAACAAGTTGGATTCAACTCAGTACTGTGTTACTCGCATTATTGACACACAAAAATAATATACTGCCACGAATATACAGCATAATTACGTTGACACACCTGTTTCGATTAGATCACTGAAGTTAAGTGATGTTGATCTTGATTAGTACTAAGATGGGTAATCATTTGGAAATACCAAGTGCTGTATGTGCTCTCTGCTTATTTTAGAATTTTTGCCAATCGCCCTGAGTTTCTCCCTGCCACTGGAATCAAGTAGTATCGACTCACGAAAGTTGTGGTTGGGAATTGCCCAACCCTAGTTTCATAATTACACATGCATGCACCCTAACAGGGAAACTTCCAATGTAGACCTCCACTACCATGTCTCCTCCAACATCCGGGGTCTACGTTTTAACCTTCCAGAGGTCGAAACTCAATTACAGGAGACTAAACAAGACCTATTATTTCTAAGCGAAACTGGCATTGGACAGACTATTTCCCTAGATGAGTCAGTAATTCAAGGATACTATTAAGTTTTGAGACATGGTGTTGAACTCAGATGGCAGCGTAGTTCAGATCAGTAACCAAGATGGTGACCAAGAATCAAATGCAGTCCGTCGTGTAGGTAACCTCTTAAGTTCTGAGATATTATGTTGAACAAAGATGGCGGCGTAATTCAGATCAGTAACCAAGATGGCGGCGTAGTTCAGATCAGTAACCAATATGGCGGTGAAGAATTAACTGCAGTCCGTGACGTAGCAAATGGCGAACTGATTGAATCCAAAATTCAACGATTTTTATAATAATTTTGCGACGTTTTGATTGGTTGTTTAGCACAGCCGTTGGTTATAAAAATGATTGGCGAATCCATTCGTCTCATACCCCCCATCACACGTCAAAAACATTTTACAGATACTATAACTGAACTTCCAAATCTGACCTCCATGATCGCCATGGGCATAGAATATATGCATATATTAAAGATGGCTTTCAATGTGGTAGAGACATTTCTAGAAAAGATCCTAACTTACCCTATATGTGCTTCTGGGTTGCACTAGCTCACACTACTGCGTTTATATTTACTCTCTATCGCCCTCACAACAGCGGAGTTTCTATTTTTAAAAGCATATCTGAGAAAATTGACCACGTCCTATCTGCTTATCCTACAGCTAACATTCATGCATGTGGAGACTACAATGTTCACAATGTGAAATGGTTAACCCACTCACACAAGACCGATGATGAGGGGAGGTTCTGTCACGATTACTCCATTGCTTATAACCTTACACTCAGATTGTTTACGAACTCATCCATGTGCCCGGGACTGACAGCCAGTATGCGGGTCTCCTAGACCTTTTTCTCACAATTTACCCTGAACTATGTTCAGTTTCTGTTCTCTCTCCACTTGGATCTTCTGACCACTCTGTTGTATCAGTTAAGATAAAAATGAAATGTAATAAGTCCTCAGACATATCTCTCCATCGTACAGTATATAGATACTCTATGGCTGAATGGGATAGTTTTTTTTTTTTTTTTTACACAGTGGTCACCACTTATCAAGGCCCGGAAGCCACTCAGGGATAAGGGTTATTGCAAGTACATTACGTTAGTGCGGAGATTTGATGAAGTGTTTACTTAAGGGGGCGGTTCATTAGGAATTTGTTAATGTTGGACTTGAAGACATCCAAGTTGTAGTTAGGTGGGAAGCAGGCAG
This sequence comes from Euprymna scolopes, assembly GCF_053919585.1. Classification (NCBI taxonomy): domain Eukaryota; kingdom Metazoa; phylum Mollusca; class Cephalopoda; order Sepiida; family Sepiolidae; genus Euprymna; species Euprymna scolopes. Next base: position 21,083,686 of record NC_136496.1, on the reverse strand, counting down.
ACGGAACAGAGTTCCACAGGCGTGTAGTTCTAAGAAAGAAGCTTTGTTCATGGAATCCACGTTTTGATTTAGGCACAGATAAAGAGTGGGGGAAATTTTTCACAGTGGATTCGGCTAGACGGGTGTTTTTCGTGAAAGATTGGCGAGGGGGGAACCAGAGATTGGAGCTCAGACGAGCACCTGCCATGGAAATAACGGTAAAACAAGGATAGGCTCGCAACGTCTCTTCTGTGGGAGAGAGGTTACAGGGTAGAGAAAAGGGCATCCCCCTCTAAGCCACAAAGTCTATTTTGTACTCTGTCAAGGCAGGATAGGCTGTTTTTAGCAGCTCCTGCCCAGATATGGCAGCAGTATTCCATCCTTGGACGTACTTGGCTTTTATATAATGGCCGTACATTTATATCGGATCTACCTCTGCATTCCATGTTTAAAAAGGATGTGTCATCTATAGCATCAAACCTAACGGAATCGTTAATTGTAGGTATAAACCGTTTCATACCCTCGAAAAAGTTCCAGCAAAAACCTAACAGCCAGCCGTGGTTCTCTCCAGAATGTGCTGCTATATTGCGCACAAAAATCACTTTTTCCATTGCTTCCAACATAATAGATGTAGTGAGACTAAAGCTGCTTTCAGGACTGCCAGAAACCACTGTAAAAAAAAGTAATAAAGAATGCAAGAGAGTTGTATGCTCAGTCTAGCAAGTCTAAAGTAGCTGAGCAGCGGCTTGGTTCCCACCAGTTTGGCAAATAGCAAACAAAATCCTGAACAGAAACGTGTGCTCTATCCATCATCATCAATGGACCTGAGATAATCTCGTCAGCATCAGACAAAGCCAAAGTCTTTGCCAAGAACTTTGCAGCTAATTCTACTCTTTGTGACCAAGGCCGCCAACCCCCAATATTTCCTCCTGTATCAGAAAACACACTATGTGATATACAAATATCTGTTCGTGATGTTGCCAAGCTAATCAAAAACCTTGATTTCAGTAAAGCAACCGACCCTGACGGTATTCCAATTATAGTGCTAAAAAAACTTCAACCAGAACTAGCACCCATACTTACAAAACTGTTTAAACGTTGTCTTAAGGAGAATTGCTTCCCATCACCCTGGAAAATCTCATCAGTATGCTCTGTATTTAAGAATGCAGGTGATTGCTCATCTCCCTCTCAGTACAGGCCAATAAGTCTCCTGTGCGTCATGAGTAAGTTGCTGGAATCTGTGTTAAATAGAGATGTAATCAACCCTCTCAGCAAAAACCTTCTTAGTAACACACAATATGGTTTCCGTTCTGCTAGATCTACAGCAGATGTGCTTAGTTATATCTCATAGGATTAGCGAATCTCTTGACGGAGGCAAAATTTCTAGGGCAATTACTCTTGAGATATCAATGGCCTTTGATTGGGTATGGCAGAAAGGTTTACTTCACAAGATCTCCAGCTATGGTATAGCTGGAAATTTCTTCTCAATTACTAAACCATTTCTCTCTGATAGGCTCATAAGTGTAGTAGTTGATAGGCAGAAATCACAAACTCACAGTATTAATGCTGGAGCCCCTCAGGGGTCCATCCTGGGCCCAACTCTCTTGCTGGTCTACATTAATGATCTTCCAAATCACATCCTTACATAATTTTTAAACATTTATGCTGATGATATTAGCATCTATAGTAGCACATCTAAGACCGTAACGACCAAGTTCTCTCCAATTCTCTCTCCTCCAATATTGAGCACGTGGCACACTGAGGAAAGAAGTGGCTGGTTACTTTTAATGCATCTAAAACCAAGCTTTTATCTTTACATCATCAACGCTCTGATCCCCATTTGGAATAAATTGAAATAAATGGCTCTCGTCTTGGAGAGGCCTCATGTTTTGACAAGCTTCTGGGATTGACCTTTACTTCTGATCTGAAATGGAACACATACATCAAATCCGTTGCCAAGGCCGCTGGAAAAATGGTGGGATCCCTCTATCGATTCAGTAGGTATCTCACTGCTGATGCAATTCTCTATCTATATAAGAGCCAGGTAGTCCAAGGATGGAGTACTGTTGCCACATCTGGGCAGGAGCTGCTAGGAAGGACTTATCCTGCCTGATAGAGTTCAAAATTGACTTTGTAGCCTCGTAGGAGATATCCTTTTCTCTTCCCTGCAACCTCTTTCTCACAGAATAGATGTTGCGAGTTTGTCTTTGCTTTATCGTTATTTTTATGGCAAGTGCTCGACTGAGCTTTAATCTACGGTCTCTCCTCGCCAAACTTTCACAAGAAACACTCGTCTAGCTGAAAGCACTATCAATAATTCTCCCCACTCTTTATCTGTGCCTAAGCCTAAATGTAGATTCCATGAGCAAAGCTTCTTTCTTAGAACAGCACGCCTATGGAACTGTCTTCTGTGTTCCTGCTTTCCAGCTAACTACAATATCGTTGTCTTCACGTCCAACGTAAACAAGTCTTTGATGAGCCGTTCCACTTAAGTTAACAAATTTCCCAAATTTCCATTATTATCGATTACTACATTGTCCAATTGACTACTGTACAATCTTTAACCCTTATCCTTGAGTGGCCTCTTGGCCTTGATAAGAGGTGATGCCTATGTAAAAAAAAAAAATATCCATTTTCTCTCGCAGTGACGTGCAGAGAACATTTTCAGTGCAGGTGCTAAAATAATAAAAAAAAAAAACGGCAAAAATATAGTAATGGTAGTGTACAGGCCTATAATTCATTCCTCTGAAAAGGGCACTTTTAAAACAAGAGTAAAAGGGACAGGTGCTTGGACGCCTCTTGCCCCACCCCTCACATCTACACATTTCTGACTCTCAAGACTGAACGGGCGTCATGGAGTCAGAAATAAATTCAAATGTTAAATTGTAAGTTTTGTTTTCGTATCTTCCCTGAACGGTAGAAGAGCGTAAGTGAAAGGAATATGGCCGATATTAATTACATCATTTATCCCCGATCCATTACCTTTTACCAAGAGTGAAAACGAAAACGACCCCTGTTTGAAAAAAAAAAATGGAGATTAGGGTAAGTCTATATTTTAAACTTCGCAAACTCCGATTACCATATCTTGATTCGGTAGAGTGGTTTTTTTTTCTTACTTGGGAGTCACCACTTATCAAGGGCCGAAACCCACTCGAGGATAAGGGTTAATGAATGTAAGATGGTCGTGTAATAATCGTTAATGGTGTAAATTGGGTGGAATTTGATTAATCATTGGGACGGCTTAGCAAGAATTTATTTATATTGGATTTGAAGGCTACGATGTTGTATTCAACTGGGAAGCAGGCCAGTGGAACAGGCTTCCACAGGCAAGCAGTTCTGTTAAAGAAGCTTTGTTCAGGGAATCTGCATTTAAATTTAGGCACAGAGACAGAGAGGGAGACAGAGAGGGAGAGAGAGAGAAAGAGAGAGAGAGAGGGGGGGATCGTATATAGTGGTTGTAGCTAGTCGAGTATTTTTTGGTGAAAGTTTGGCAAAGGGGAACCATAGATTGGAGTTCAATCGATCACTTGCCATGAAAATAACGATAAAGCAAAAACGCGCTCGCAACGTCTCTTCCGTGGATTAGAAGCAGCAGGGAAAAGAAAAGGGTATAACCTACTAGATTTCAAAGCCGGTTTTGAACTCTACGAAAGCAGCCACTACCCAGCTGGCTCTTATACAGATAGAGAATTGCATCGGCAGTGAGATACCTACTGGAGCGATAGAGTGATGCAACTATTTTCTCAGCAATCTTGGCAACAGATTTGACGTGTTTCATTTCAGATCAGGAGTGAAGGTCAGTCATTTTTTATTGTCATAATGGATATCAACAGGAACTATGGAATCGACAAGTAAAGTTCACATTCAAATCGAATATAACACCTACGAAATAGACTTTTAACCCCCCCCCAACACACAAAACGGGCAATGATAATAGCCGTTGGTTTAGACCGAGTGTTGAATGAGTGTTTTATGCCAAACTTCTACAGTAAATGTGATATTATGGTGACAGCAATAAATACTAACCCCTAATAATTCCTAACTGTGCATCGAACGGATACCATAATATTTAGTTCGCTGGACCTTATTATATCAAAGGTTAATGCAAAATTTCATCCAAATTCCTCCAGTAGTTTATAAGAAAAAGTGGAATGAACAAACAAACAGACAGACTAAGAGAAATATGATACAGACTAAACTTTTTAGCTCATTAAAATGGCAAAAATTTGAGATCTTTGACTAAGAATAAGTGCTTTATGCCAAACTTTTAGGAGTAAATGTGGTATTGTGGTGACTTCATTAAATACTAATCCCCATTAACCCACAACTGTGCATTAAACGGATACCACAATACTTAGTGCGTTGCACCTTATTATAACAAAGGACTAATTTCAGGCAGATTGGCTTGGTAGTTTCTGAGAAAAAGTAGAACTGATAGTCAGACGGATTGAGAAAAAAATATAATATAGGCTAGCAGGGTGACCCGACATTGCCCGGGATTAAATGATGATCAACGAATGCTTCCGACTTCCATATTTTTATTGCCATCGAAATCGTCCATTTTTCAATCAAATTGATTGATTGCTTACTCGATTATAGAACCCATCGTTGAGCACCGAGAGGAAGCTTCACATGCCTTTCATGGTAACTTAGTTTAGTAACTTACATTGTAGTCTACATTGCACTGTAGAGAAGCTACTGTAAATTTTATAAATTTATTTATTTATATATAATGGCTTGAATTTAAGTTTGAAATGCACGAGTCAAGTATCATAGTTCAATTGTGCTTTAAACAGAAACATTCATTTTGCCATATCAAGTGCATGGGCGTCTGGAGCAAGTTTTATCAACCGAGGGTCATTTTGAAAGTAAAGCCTCCTATTTTTTTTTAACTCAAAAAGTCGAAGAGCTACGAAAACGGGAGTGGTACCATAAAAACGAGCGACTTTATTTGCTTCAGGATTTATTTTTTTACTTAGTCGCCACCATTCTCAATGCGCTTTTGCCAGGAATTCAACGATGAATCTCTGCTTCTGACACACTTTCTTAGAGTCTCATACTGTCTCACACTGTCATACATACTCAATGTCTGCAAGAGAGAGATCCTGAATGCATAAGTTCAGCCATCATAACAATACAATTTGCATTCCTTTCTGATAGTGATATGGGTCAAGAAAGAGAAAGAAGCAACCTTAGTAGAAGTTAGTGTCCTTAATGATGCTGGGTTAAACAGAGCTCTGAGAGGGAAAAATAACGAACTACCAACGTCTTATGCACGACATGAAAAGAAGCTGGAAGCTTAGGAAGATCTCAGCCATGCTAGTAATTCTAGCAGCAACCAGACTCACAAAAAAGAATTTCAAAAACTACTCAGAAAATATACCTGGTGAACCATATTCAAGAGAGATTCAAATAAGTGCAGTTAAAGAGATGTTTAGGATTAAAAAAAGATCTCTCGGTTGGAATGCATGAGATAACTGAATGCCTAACATTCGGTAGGGTACCTAATCTTTATTTAGAGTACGTGCATGGCAAGTTTGCATTCTTAAAGTTTTACACGATCAATATCTGCAACAGAGTGATGAAACTTTTAGGTCATGAATGCATGTCCAGTCATAATAACAATGTAATTTGCAATCACTTCTGATGTAATGTTATGACCCTTTAGGCTGTGATCATAGCGTAGTATCTGTTAACTGTGGCAAGCGGGAGCAATGGTCAAAACATTATTATTATTGTTATTGTATTCTTGTTAATTGATTTGAGCGACGGATGCTCGCTGGATCAGTTATTATAATTAAAAGAATAAACTATTAAATTGAGGAAGAAATGATTGACGTGTAAATCGCAAAAGGAATGCGAAAATAGAAAATAGATGTAAACATTCTTTTGGATTTGGATAAACAAATAACTAGATGGAAACATTAGGTTGGTCTGAGACACGTAATTAGGTGACGTGGGAGAACACGTGATGTAGTTAGTTTTCGAGAGATTCAGGGAGTTGAGGATTGACCACCAGAGCAGACAGACGTCTAGACAAGGGTGGACAGACAGCTAGGAGCGGGCTGTAAGAATAGAAAATGTAGAAACTGCAGATCCTGTGAAAACCATTTGAGACAAATGTAATAAATTTATATTATAAAAATATATAGAGTTGTTTTAATAGTTTCACAAATAAGAACAATTGTCTCAATTATATGGTGCTGATCGCTTCATGGTTCGTCACGGAGCAGCGGGAAGATAGAGAAGAACTCTTCAAGAAAAAAGGTATGAAGCATATATTATTCTTCTTACATATGAACTGTAAAAATATCCCGTGTGATAAGTCTGATACAACATGATTCAGTTTACACGTCAATATCATGTCCTCCTGGGTAGACAACATACATACGATTTATACGTTTATTATCTGTCTGTTAAAAGAACAATATCTCACATCCACTAGTTAGCACATGGCACGTTTTAATATATCATCTCCTCTAATATAAACATTATACAACACTGATCCATTCGGGCGGAATGAAGAATAGGAGGCATTACTTTTGGAATGTCTCTGGTAAATGCAAGGTCCACTCTCCTAATCACATACAACCCCATCCCTTCCGCATTGGTCTTTCTATACGTATCTGTAATCTGTAATTTATTTTGAGATGTGGTATCTTAAAGTTGCACGTGCTGTAGTAATGCAGTTCTCATCTATTTGTGCATTTTTTTTTTTTTTTTTACAAAGGAGTCACCACTTATCAAGGCCCGGAGGCCACTCGAGGATAAGGGTTAATGGGTATACATTAGTCAAGGGATTATAGCATAGTAAGCATACGTAAGTAAGTAGTAAGCAGTAAGTAGTGGAAATTTTCTAAATTTGATTACTTAGGAGGACGGTTCATCAAAAACTTGTTTATGTTGGACTTGAAGACAATCAAATTTTAGTCAGCTAGAAAGCAGGCAAACGGAAGAGAGTTCCACAGGCGTGCAGTTCTAAGAAAGAAGCTGTGTTCATGGAATCTGCGTTTAGGTTTAGGCACGGATAAAGAGTGTGGGAAATTATTGATAGTGGTTTTGGCTAGACGAGTGTTTTTCGTGCAAGTTTGGCGAGGGGAACCATAGATTGGAGCTCAGACGAGCATCTGTCATGAAAGTAATATAAATGTTGGATAAGATCTTAACTCTGTTTTGTTGACTTTTTTGATACATATTACCAAAACTCTAACACTGGATTAAACAGAGCTGAAAGGAATAAAAATAACGAAATCCCAAGGTCTTACATACGGCATGAAAAGAAAAACTGGAATCTTAGGAAGATCTCTATCATTCAAGCAATTGTAAGATGAAGTGTAATCAGGACAAAGAATTTCAAAAAACTACCTTGCAAATATACCCGGTGAATCAAGTGCAAGATAGATTCAAACAATTTCACTTAAAGGGACAGTTAGAATCTTTAAAATGAATTTTTGGTTAAAATTAGTGTTGGAACGATTAATCGGAATCAGAATTGAGAATCAGAAAAATCGACAAATTTGGGGGTATCAGAATCGGTATCGGAATACCGTATACAGTATTGAAAAAATTGGTTCCTATTTTCCGATGCCAAAACAATTCTTTTAATTGTCTTTTTGATTTAGTTTAAACCAACATCTTCCTTTCCTGGTAATAATGATAAAATAATAAATATTTATTGATTTTAAATTACCAGTAAAGCTAAAATCGATCGATCGATCATCCTCCACAAGTGTATTTTTATGTTTAGGAAAATATCTGCACATTTAACATGTGTTTTTACAGAAATCAAGAAAAATAACAACTCTATAGTTAAATATTTAGAGATTTATAAAGAATCGGTATCGAAGTCGGGAATTTAGTACGGAATCGGTAATTGTATCGGAATCGGGAAAAATATTGGAAATCGTCCCATCACAAGTTAGAATGTGTTGAGATAGCGAGTAAAGGTCTGGCATCCGATCACAAAGACGAACTAACATATTGAAAGGTACGTAGAAATTCTAAATCACTTTTATTGCCTCCCCACCCCCTCTAAATATCATACATATGATTTAATTTGCATAAAGAAAATGTATTTTAAGTTTTCAGAATGGTTTTGTCTCCATACTTAAAGTTTTACATAGATTCTCTTTCTATAAGAAACAGAAGAGAACCAGTATTATACAAACATACTTCGTCCAATATTGGAGTATTGTTGCCACATCTGGCTGGGCAGGAGCTTCTAGAAAGACTATATCCCACCTTGACAGAGTTCAAAATAGACTTCCAAGCCTAGCAGGGGATGCTCTTTTCTCTTCCTTGCAAGTGCTTTCTCACAGAAGAGACGTTGTCAGCCTATCTCTGCTTTATCGTTATTTCCATGGCAAGTGCTCGTCTGAGCTCCAATCTATGGTCCTCCCTCATCAAACTTTCATAAGAAACACTCGTCTAACTGAAACCACTATCATTAATTTCCCCCATTCTTTATCCGTACCTAAACCTAAACGTAGATTCCATGAACAAAGCTTCTCTTCTTAGAACTGCCCGTCTGTGGATATCTCTTCCGTTTGCCTACTTT
>NC_136496.1:21030150-21070150 GCF_053919585.1 Euprymna scolopes | reverse complement strand
AAATTAGAATATTTTATTTATTGATCTTTTATCTTCTTTTGAGTAAATTAATTATTTAAATTTTAATAGACATGTCAAAATGTGGTGGGGGTGAATTAAAGAAAAACGTTTGTCAGAAATATATTCGGTTTATTGGAAAGAGCATAAAATTTCACATTGACCCTGAAAATATCGTAAAAATCGAATCAATAGAAAAATTTTGATAGTTTTTTAGTTTAAAAATTGAAAAAAAAAATTTAACTGGTAACTTTCAATTGATTTCATACGTATAAAAATGGTTGCATCAACACGCGCCGGCATTTTGTAAACATTTTGTAAACACTGTTTTTTTTTTAAAATAAAATAAATAGTATTTCTATTATTTTTTAAACAACTTTAATAGTTTATTTTGGAAGTATATTCCATAAAGAAAATAAGCAACCCACTTTAAAAAGAGAGATTACGATTTTTTTTATATTTTATTCGGAGTTTTGTGTTGGGGGTGTCAAAAATTCCTCCCAAAATTCTGATACACCTAACGATACATTCCGTTCCCTCCAGTTTCGAACATTATCATCATGCTGAATTTATTTTAACGTATATTAATTATTTTCGTAGTATTTATTATTATTATTGTTATATTTTATATTTATTTTATTTATAGATGAAAATTATTATTTTAGACTACATATGCTCTAGAATCCAATATAAAGACATTCATTGGCCTTGGACTTGTTTCAAAATGTACAAAATTTATATAAAAAAGTTTTTTTTATTATAAAAAAACTTTATTTATGAGAAAGATTTTGTGTGTCAACGTAATTGTCTGTATTATATATATATATTTATATGTGTGTGTGTGTTTGTGTGTGTGTATGTGTGTGTGTGTGTCAGTGTGTGCATATATATATATATATATATATATATATATATGTACAGTATAACTCCTATAATTTGAATATCCGCTTCGTTCAAATTAGAGGATGCTGTTCAAGTTTCGTGATAAAAAAATGTGCTGCAGTTAACTTTAATTTTCTAAGAATTAAGAAATAGTAAATGAAATTCATTGCTATATGATACTTCAACTATAAATTAAGTTGAGTTTACGATATATTGCAAGTAAGAATTGTTAAATATTATTACCAGGAACAAAAACATCCTGAGTTCGGATGTGTCTAACTGATGAGCCCAAATGAGGGCGAAACTCGAGTCTTGGACTTCCGGGTCTTTGACTGTCATGGCTCTTGTGGGCTGCGACGTTGTTTGGCTGTGGAATTTATTATATATATATATATATATATATATATATATATATATATGCATGTATGTATATATGTATGTATGTATGCATGTATGTATGTATGTACACACAATACCCACAATCACGTTGACACACCGGTTAAGCAACGTTGAACTTGGTCAGTACCATATGGTTGACCATTTGAGAAGGCTAGGCACTGTGTATGTACTGCGTCGAGTCATAGAAATTTCCAGGTTAGTATCTCGGGGCGCATTAAATCACTAGGAGATATGCATTCCTAGCTTTCGTTAAGACATGCATCTAGGAGAAGAAAACTCTGATGTAAAAACCTACAGTCTACTGTATACTCTGTCTTATGGCAGTCATCTGCACCGGCAAAGGTTAGCAGTGATACCAAAAAGTGTGGTTGGTTCAACACAAAGCCTTCACCACTATAAACAAATAGTTGTTGTGGCGGAAGCTCATGCGTCGATATCGACGGGTGGGTCAATCACATATCGGGTGCAAAGGCTTTTGAAGATAAAATGGGGTGACTGGAGGAAAACTAGGGTTTGGGAAGAAAGAGAAAATTGGAGGGAGCTCTATTCCCAGTATACACTAGGTAAGTGCTGCATAAGCCTTTGTACGATCTTGAAATTATATATAGTACATATAGTAACCCGGATATAAGATACTTCTTTGGGCACTGCGACGCTCTTATATCCTAGTTAAACATATCCGGGGTTCTTATATCCGGGTTACGCTATACATAAACACAGGCTCTAATTTGGGACCAAAAGAAAATCTCTCTTATATTCGGGTCTCTTATATCCAGGTTACATTGTATATATATATATATATATATATATATATATATATATATATATATATGTGTGTGTGTGTGTGTGTGTGTGTGTGTGTGTGTGCAACATTCCGACTTCCGGCATTTGAATACTCTCTGACTGTTCACTTTGTATGCCCACTTTGTGACTATATTTGAATCTGCCGACCAGCATCAATTATCGCTTCCTACACTACTGATGGCGTTAGCAGGAGATGCTAGCATCTGTTGGTATAAAAATAGTTCATATATGCAGTTAAAAATATCACACACACGAACACACACACACACGCACACACACACACACATTAACCAGTAGCCATTTGCCTGTGAGTGGAAAAACATGGAGCTAGACACGCTCCTTGGCACCCTACCAGCCGGTATGCCCGAACGGGCCCTGTTCAACCTCACCTACCCTGGTCACGCAGAAAATCGGTTAACCCCCAAGCACCTCTCAATTTAAATTCCAAAGTTCAACTTAAATGCTCAGAAATTTAATTTAATTTTTTTATTCGCTCTGCTAACAATAGAATTTTCCCATTTATAATAATTATCCACAGGTCAACGATTTATTTTACTCACTTGCCCTCTCAGTCCACCGTTCACCTAATTTATCAACTAGAATAATCAACAGGCTCGACGATTTACATCATCCACGTCATATGCTCCTTTTCCCCATGCTCCCCCCAGTGATACTGGACCCTTCTAAAGTTAGGGCGATCTTTCTCCTTCAAGCTTTGCCATCCGGGGGATCATGGGGTAGCATATCATCCCATTTTTGCTTGACGCCTAATCGGCGTTTCGCCATGAGATCGCCACGACCACACCTTCGGCTTCTCGCCCCCCAGTTTCCAGAAATTCTCTCACAGTTCGCACCTGGCCTCGAACGCAGACCATACAGGATTTCCCTGACTGTCCTCAATCCGGTCCCTTTGATACGTTGGCGACCTCTTATGACATAATACAGAGCCATGCCAGTTCTTTGAGCCTCCTGAAAATCTATCGAACCGCTCTTGGAGACCTCTGCCATTGCGTCTCCGTCAAACAACACCCCCGAGAGGGCTGCTAAATCCAGACACTTCGTCATTAAATTAATTACCCTCTGAAATCTCGCCGCCGTCTCCCCCGATCACTCACATGTCACCCGTTGCTCTTAAAATACTCCCATAACGAGGTCCATCTTGTTATATAATTTAATCTATTCGATTTAATTTGTAATTTAATTTATTCGATTTCCCATCCACCTTTTCTCAACAAGCAACAAAACAAGGAGAATCGAATTCAACAGCAACAACAACAACAACAACAACAACAACAACAACAAGAGTACTGAGGGTAACGACAAAAAACATCGCTTCTCGATTTACTTACACTTTCTCTCTCCTTCTCTTTCTATGTTTTATTTTTAATTTAAAATCAATATAACTACAGCACACTTTCACTTTTTTTAATTCGCACGGACGCTTTCTCCTTCTTCCTCTCCTTTTTTTCTTTTGCTTTCTACGTTTTTTTTATTTAAAAATCAACACAACTACAGCGCACTTTCAGTTAGAAGCATTCCTCAAAACGTTTGCTTTGACAACAAAAGAACTAAAAAAGAAAACTACCTTTACTCATCCTCCCAGCGCGAGTTACGGTGATCTTGTGCGAATAACGTCATCTCTCACAGTCTCGGTGTCTCTTGGTTTAAGAAAAGTTCGTGATCTTGATCTTGGATATAATAAAAAAAATGCTATTTTATTCTTTTACGCTGTGCCCGTAGATTTCTGTCATTCTCTCTTTCTATATTTTTTAGTCTCTCTTTCTCTCTTTCTATATTTTTTTAAGTCTCTTTCTCCGTTTCGTCGTCTTCTTTTTTTTCGAATCTTTCCCGATCACGGTACCAAATGTGATCCTGTGAAGCGATCCCTTTCCAGGGTATCCATTTGTCACATAAGAGTCAATCCTCGGTCACGGACCAAATGTAACGCGTCCTTCGCCCTTTGCTAGGTATTCAGTGTGGCAGGACCTGTCAATCGATTTGGTTGGTCTTAATTTCACAATCAGGTTGATATGCCGCTGCTTCGTCGATCAGTCGTGCTGGAAGGGAATCAATCTCACACAAAAGAAACACAAACCCAATTCTCTATTTTACAGATTAAATTCACGATAAGATATATAATATATATAGTTATTTACAATTGTTCATAGTTCAATGTTGATCTTGACAGACTCTGCTGAGTCCCAAATAGATTAATTTCTCTTTCGGTATAGCAGTGGAATGATGCGGGAAGTGAGGTGTGGCAACTCTTCGATTGTGCTTGATTCTCCCCAAGACTCAGCTCGATTCTGGCGGTTTAGACGCTGGGGTTCGTTCATATAGTGAGTTGAGGGGTGGGATGGGGCCGCTTACTGGACCAATCTCAACTAGTTACGTCACCTGTAGTTGGTTGCACATATGGATAGCAGGCGCCGTTCTCACGACCGAAAGATTAAGCCCGTAACTTCGGTTTGGGGTAATTGTACTCAAAGGCTAAGATTTCTCCTTTGCCCTTGAGTCATCATTCGTTGACATCGAAAACGAAATTATGTTTCGTTACCTCTCCTCAAAGTGACATTGAGTTGTCGACTTTCCATAAATGAAATTTACAAATCCAATCTTTCTTTCAGCAAGATCTGTTTCCGTCGCCCGGGCACACAAACGATAATTAAAGAATAAGGAAATCATATCTGCCCAGCTTCTCCAGCATTTCGGGAGTATTGAACCCCCCTCCTGGGGAGCCAACTCGTTCCCTGGCGCGGTCACGTCACACTCTCTCTACAGTGCTAAAAGGCTCTCTACAAGGCCACGGTTCGTCCATGCATGGAGTATTGTATCCTTATCTGAACTAGTGCATCGGCCACTAGTCTCTCGCTCCTAGACAGAAAAGTCGCCAACCTAATACGTCCTGAACCATCAAGTAAACTTCAACCTCTGTCCAACCGTCGAAACGTGACATCATTGCGCATGTTTTACAAGTATTTTAATGGGAAGTGCTCTGAAGAACGCTGAGCACTAGTACCCCCTCAACGACAATATCCTCGCAAACCCGACAAGCAGCAAAATCCCACCCCTACACTGTAGAGATCCCTTGTACTTTGTAATTCCCTGCTAGGCCCCTGCTTCCCTGACTGTACTGACATGCAGAAATTCAAGCGTAATGTGAACAGACATTTCGCTGCTCAACTCTCTAAATAGTATCCCTGCAAATCTGGTCCCAAAATAGTAGCTCGTTGCGACTAAGTGGCCCTGTTCCTTGTTTGGGGTGAAACGAGAATAAAAAAGACCCTTACTATCCTTGATAACTGGTGACACCGTAGTAAAAAGAAACAAGAAGACGTGACAGACCGATCATCTGATGTATCGCATGACCGATGGACATAGCCTCTTACACTGATACACGGACGCATCGAGCAATTAGATAATTTAGCAACGATATCTGTAAGTTACCTGCTGACCAGATTATTCATTATTAGAGTCAACAATTGAATGTGTTTGATGCCGAGAAGCAACCGCCGACATTAGGTCAGTCTTTGTTTACTTGCCATTCCTGCCTGGTCTTGTTACTTCTATTTCTGATCTTTGCTGCGGCCATAGAACACCCATAAATTTGATTTATCAAAGTTTGCAGTCTAATTCTTAATCCCGTGCCAATCAAGCAAGATGAAACATGTCTATTGTTCGGCATTTGTCTAGCGGCAGTAAAAAGAAAGAAAAAAACACACAAGACAAGTCTCGGTTAGCAATTATATAAGTGTCTATCGTGCTAACTACATCTCATAGTGTCACGCTTACATCTTGGCCTTCGTGCCAAGATCAAAGTGTTGTATCTGTTCCGGCAGATGCTGCAAGCTATGACTAGCTATGACTAGCAAAGACCAGATGTGGGGGCAACCTCACATGCCTGACCTTTAAGCAGCTCCCATTTCCCTCCTCTCGGGAGCTTATCCCCTTTTTCCCTTCCCCCTCCCTTCACTCCTCACATTAAAAATCGGCCTTGTGCCTAATTTGCTCGGTGGGGGAGCAAATAAATACCATCTGTTCCGGCAGATACTGCAGGCTATGACTAGCTATGACTAGCTATGACTAGCAAAGACCAGATGTGGGGGCAACCCCACATGCCTGACCATTAACCAGCTCCCATTTCCCACCTCTCGGGAGCTGGTCCCCTTTTTCCCTTCCCCCTCCCTTCACTCCTCACATTAAAAATCGGCCTTGTGCCTAATTTGCTCGGTGGGGGAGCAAATAAATACCATCTGTTCCGGCAGATACTACACTTAAGATAATTTGTACCAGTCAATGGAGGGGAAACCCTCTATACTGGGACAATTATTATTTTTGGTAACCAGAGTGCCCCCTTTTTGCCTACTTTTAGGGGAGCTGGTTTTTACCTCACATTAAAAACGGCCTTGTGCCTAATTTGCTCAGTGGGGGAGCAAATAAATACCATCTGTTCCGGCAGATACTGCAAGCTAGGACTAGCTATGACTAGCAAAGACCAGATGTGGGGGCAACCCCACATGCCTGACCTTTAACCAGCTCCCATTTCCCACCTCTCGGGAGCTGGTCCCCTTTTTCCCTTCCCCCTCCCTTCACTCCTCACATTAAAAATCGGCCTTGTGCCTAATTTGCTCGGTGGGGGAGCAAATAAATACCATCTGTTCCGGCAGATGCTGCAAGCTATGACTAGCTATGACTAGCAAAGACCAGATGTGGGGGCAACCCCACATGCCTGACCTTTAACCAGCTCCCATTTCCCACCTCTCGGGAGCTGGTCCACTTTTTCCCTTCCCCCTCCCTTCACTCCTCACATTAAAAATTGGCCTTGTGCCTAATTTGTTCGGTGGGGGAGCAAATAAATACCATCTGTTCTTCAGATGCTGCACTTCTATTTCTTGTTCTCTTTCGGTGGAGGAGAAATCCTTCACGACTGAGACAATTTTTATTTTTGTACCTTTTCTCCACGTTAAAAAACGACCCTGGTGTCTAACTCTGTCCTGTGGGGAGGCATAGTAAATAGGTACATCTCATATAGTATAGAGGTTTGTGTGTGCATTAGCCTGGCTTGTTGCGTTATATTCTCGGCGCTGGTCTTTCAACTTGGAACAAAGTGTAACATCTGCTCTGGTACTACACTTCATCTTGTTGACGAGTGAATTGCGAAATGATTCCTACGAACGCTGAAGCGGGGAAGTTTTCACAGGAGCGTGTGAACTTAAATGTATTTTCAACTAATGAAAATCATGAAGTCCATGAGAAAGCAATAAGCCAGCGCGAACTTAGAAAACACTGTAGACTTCTCTAACCGGCCGCACCTTGAACAGGACTCCAGACCGTCTATCCGACACCCCCCACTGTGACTTGTGTCGGGGCGGCGAGGAGGCGAGAAGAACTCAATAACTCACGTACCGGACTTTTACATCCCAATCACACATTCTTGTACAATAGTGACAGATAGACAAACAGAAACGAATTGCTACTCATAAGCACTAACACTTAAGATAAACCAACGCACACATACACAATGACACGCTGCCAAATACTCACAAACGTATATTACTTACATACGCATATTATTCACATTATATTTCTAAAACTTATGACTACTAACCTAACTTTCATTACAAAATACGTATTTGCATAAACGATTGAAAATATTTTTTACATGCGTATGAAAACGCTTTGTTTTAAAATTTCGTTTTTCTCAATACTTCATTTACCAAAATCTGTTATTGTTTTAGGTAGCTCTTGCATACTGGTGACCCCTCTATTCTTCTTATGTTTAATTTATTTTTTTTCGTTTTTATATGCATGCATGTTCCATAAATATTCTTGATTTTCCTCCTTTGCTAAAGCATAATTTATACTCAATCTCTATTAGTTATTGGTGTGGTTAGTGGCTATACCCCAAGACGCTGCTCAACTCCTTTACTATCTCTGCAACTTATGGATCCGGTAGTAGCCCCCTACGTCAAAGTGGCACTGTGCCTTGTTTAAAGGGAAAATAGAATAAAAAACTTTTCGAATGAAACAGAAATTCATACACCAAATATTGCAGGAATACTCCATACATGATAGTATGTGGCACTATATCGTAGTGTCATGGTTGGTCTTCATGGCCAGGTGGTAATTTAGCTGAAGGCGGAAGGATACACAGAAGTGCAACCTCAGAATTCCCTTTCCTTTATCGACCTCTTTCTCTACGACCGTCATGAGGGGAGCACTTATTTTCTGTCACTCTGTAAATGAGAGGAGGGGGAGCACCCCCTCCTCTCATCATTAGTTAGGTTAGTTAGTTTAATGTTGAAGGTTATTACTTGTAATTTGTCTTTGTATATATATTGTATACATTTTGTAGAATAAATAGTTGTATTTCTCATATATGGCGATTGTGTCGTGTTGTGTGTTTTTGGGTCTGCCTTAAATGTCTGCATTAAAAAAATGAGGCGTACCTGAAGGCGACGAAAGAAGATTCCAACCAGAATGGCACCAGGGTGAAGATGTCATCTTGAGATAATAAAGGAGCCACACACCCGGATCCAACATCTCACGTATGCTTTTCTTTTTGATATTCAGACCCTATTGACTGGCCCATCTTCACATCTTCCCGAGACCATTTCTAAGACATTTAGTGTTACACTTGAGGCCGGTCACACGCCAGTGACCGGCTGATCGTGTTATAAATAATGCCCTTTTGACCAGGATATAATATTTTCCAATATGGAAATATTTCGACTCTGCCAGGTTTCAGTCGATTACAGCACCATCTATTATAAATGGTACCTTTAGACGGAAGATTGAATCTGTAAAAATTTAACGGCACAATCAAAGAAAATAGCAACTAGACTGATCGTGTTATAAGTAGATTGATATAGAGAATAGACACAAGTGTGAGAAAGTGTTCAGAGCAATAGAAATAATCGATTTTATGAGAAGCAAAAAGAGCAAGGGATTTAATATATGGAGTCCAAGAAAGATTTGATGAAAACGAAACATTAAAAAGTTTTACAGTCGCTTTCTCATCGAGAACAGAACCATCTATAAGAATCTCATAAAGAAAAGGGACACACCTACGATTGAAAGACAAGCCATTTTGAACCCCCAATCCATGACTGAACCCAGATCTAATTCATAGACCAGCTGCATATTTCAACTGATCCGAGGTAGATGGGCGAGAAACACTACTAGAATAGACGTTGATATCATCGGTAGGAATGTTTATTTTCTGAACAATTTTCTTTGGAAGGTTATTTATATATAGAAGAAACAGAGTCGTAACTGAAATAGAGTCTTAAGGCATACAGGAAAAGGAAAAAAAAAGTGAAAATACACCACCCAGACTTATTCCCAAGTTCCGATCAGAAAAGAAAGACCTAATAATGTCAAGAACTTTATCACCAATAACATAACTTCGAAGGCCAGAATACCACAGCGTCGAACGGGTCGAAACGTGAAGTGGCCCTACCTTCTCCTGAATTATCCATAAATCGACAGAATCCTTTAGTTAAAACATTTAATCTACAATATAAATCTCACCTGTCTGTTTAAATGTATGTATGTATGTATGTATGTATGTATGTATGTATGTCAGGTCATGTGCTACTGGTACCATGTAACCCAGTACTACCTGCCTCATGGTCGGGTCACCGGCGACTAAACTGGCTCCCCCACCAGACTTGTTTGGTGAGGAGGGCGGCTAGTCTCCCTGAAGGATTAAAAACAAGACCTTCCAAAGGGCGAATGAACTCTTTTTCTGGGTCAACGGCCAACTAGCACCGTGTATATTTGTGTGTGTGTGTGTGCATGTGTATTTGGGTGGAGAGGGCTCCTGTAAGCCGTGGTGAAGGCAACCTTTCTAGGAGAAGCAAATCTCTGATTTAAAAAACCATAAAACGGAAGACCATTACCCGCATTAAGCTGGTCTGCAGTTTAATTTGTTGCTGGCTATCTTGCTCTTGCTTGTTGCTGGATCTTAACATTTTGAACCGAGAGAGAGAGAGAGAGAGAGACTTAGCTGTCGTACAAAGCTAAGACTCTGTAACATCATATTTGTATAGATACTCCCTCAGGCATATGGGATCACGGATTTTAAATGTCTGAGGGAGTGGCACTCGTCTGACAAGACGTTGCAATCATCATCAAGTATGTATGTATTATGTATGTATGTATGTATTATGTATGTCTGCTTAAAACTTTCGACAGAAGCGACAGATTTTCACGAGATCGTTATCGTTTTGAAGCTCGACCCTTAGAACGACAAATATCGAAAAATTGGCCCAAAACATTAATTCCTTCACCCTTAGCTAGGCACTTTTCTACAAGGAAGGGACGCTTTTTTCGCCGATATTTTCGAAAGTAATCCCCTCTTTTCGATTGACTAGCCTTAATTTAAACCTTAGCTACTTCCGGTTTGGCGGTGGAAGCAACGGCAAAGACGTCACATTTTTTTTCACGTTCTTTCCATTCTTCACGGTACGGTTATTAGCCTGCCTGCCTACTACCATTTTTTTTTTTTTTTTACTCAACACACTAAACACTAAGGCAACGCCGGGCACCCAGGCTAGTAGATCATTAAAACAGAATAGAATAGAACGAAAATCACGAAGGTAATACTGGACATCACTAAAGCTACCCAGACTTTTCAGAAAATGAACAAACTTTGCTGATAACAGTGAGAAGAAAAACAGGACGATACTTAATTGGGACGGACCGATTACCAACATTTTTAAAGATAAGGTCAACAACACTAACCCTAACCCTAACCCAACTCATTCCAACAAGAATGGAAACGAGTCTGAGGCAAACAGAGATTGAATAATTTCAGAGGTCACTGAAGGGTAAGGGTTAATAAGTGAACGCCGTGATCATCGGACAATGGAGGTTATTGGATAAAAATTGATTATTTACAAGGGCGGCTCAACATGAACTCGTTTACGTTAGACATGAAAACAACCATGTTATAGCCAATTGGGAAGCAGACACGCGGTATTGTGTTCCACAGACGGAAAGCTCTAGGCAAGAAGCTTTGCTCATGGAATTTTCGTATATATTTAAGCACAGATAGAGAGTAAGGGAAATTGTTGATAATGGCTGTATTTAGACGAGTGCCCATATGAAATTGTATTTCAACGATAAACACGTAGATTCAATCGACGCATCTCAATTTAGATACGTCCAAGCATCAATTCTTATAGATCTCGTTGTTAAATTATCTAGTTGCGAGAGGCGTCCATATTGTAACTACTAGACGGTTTTGATGGAAAGATTGGCGCTTCATACTAGTGAAAACTGTCAATCGTAATAATATGAAACAAAGTGCATTTCAATATATAAATTTAAGAGGAGTTATTGAAACAAGAGAATAGTGTAAAATATTACGTTGTTTCCCCGGCCATACTTACAAGGGGAAGTAACTCTTCTTAGTTTCATTCTATACTCTCTCTTGAAAGAACAGCAATAATTAATCAAAGCAAAAACAAAACAAGAAAAAAAGAGGGGGGGAAGCTTTTGAGAAGAACATAAATAAATAAGATGCCAACTAGGAATTATGAGCACTTAAGCAAAACTGAGGTGACAAAACACCCCATGGGACTAACGTAGGGTTAAGTATGAAAATGATATTGTCAACGAAAACATGCATATTGAATGAACGCATCTTCTAACAACATAGCTAACGTGTACTTCAATCCTAGCGATACGGCCACTTTGTCGACAAGAATCAGCTGCTTGTGTTTCTTTAATCACGAAGGTGATTGGGCAATCTGTTTCAATCTTTCTCTCTCCTCTGGTAGCTGCAACTACGATCAACATAAGAGTACAATTTTTTATATTGAATTAGTTGGTTAATAGGTATCTCTTTTCGTTATGACAATCATCTTTCGTTATTGTTAGATCCTTACGTCAAGTGGCTTCATGCCTAGTCTTCAGCGATTTCAATAAAAACCTCCACAATATCTTACAGGCATTGAAGATGTGTGTGTATTAGCATTGATGTGTTGTTTATTAGAGAGTTCCTGTATTGAATTGTGTAAACGAGTTCGGTTATCAGTGTGTATATGCTGTTGCTATGTTTAGTAGTTCCTGTCTTTCCTTATCGTTTCTGTGTAACAGATGCGCGTATGCAAATGCATGCGAAATACGAAATAACGTCACTTAAGAAAAAAGGACAGAGAACACGTAAGAGAAGACGTTTACGTGAGAGACGTAACGGGAAATCACGCGTGGCAGAAAAAATGAGTAAATAAATGTTATTGTTACAAAAAAAGAGTCGAGTTATTACTTATCATATGTTCCTTGCAACGTAGACTGCATACAAGATGTTACATCCGTCGAGAGTCTTCGGCCACAAAAATTCTTAAGGAAAACAGGAAATAGAAAAGAAACTTAATTATATTGCACGTGAAACTTCGGAAGTGAATATTTATTGCCCTGTGATTGGTTGAAAGAAACTGATGATTTCAGATTTTTTCTAATCAAGAGCCGATGTGTAAAAGTAACGTTTGCTGCTGCTACAGTTCCCAACAAGGTAACTCCTGTTTCACGTTTGACTGGATTAAACATATTTCTTTTGGAAATCGGCCCAGACAAGACATAGAACCACTTGATGTCAGGAGCTAAAAGACTACTACTTCAAGGCCAAAAATCAGATGACAATAAGTGTTAGATGGATGGATTACAACCCACAGATTAGTGTATTGAGATGAAACGATGTATATAAATGCTATTTATATTATCTTATTCCAACAACTATCCATATACATCTGCTAGCGAGAATACAGCATATTTTTAAAGCAACTCTTTTGTTTGACAAATCTATTAGATGAATGGCATTTGTCTGTTTATGTATTGTATGCCTGGTTATATACGGCACAATTACGTTGACACACCGGTTCTCGCCAGATCACCACCGAAGTTAAGCAACGATGAGCCTGGCTAGTACCAGATGGGTGACCATTTGGGAAGGCTAGGCGCTGTATGTACCGCGCCGTGGCATAAGAAATTAATTCACTGGGAGAGATGCACCCCTAGTCTTAGTTAAGACATTCATCTAGGAGGGCGTTGGATGGCCATAGAAGAAGATGAATCTCTAGCAGATCAACGGCTCTATGGCATTAAGAGTTACGTTATTCGACTGCAGATGATCTAAGGACAACGGATAGGTGCAAACAGGCGAGTCAGATGCCTTATGTATTCTGCCAAGTTCAAATCATGTGATGTCTTTAGAGGAATCGGACCAACAATGGACCGAAGCCTATGGAAAACACTAACGATGATTTCATCTACTGCATGAACATGCCACAATACAACAAGAAGAAGATGCCTAGCTAAAAGTCAAAGACTAAAAAATAAACTGCCACAAAGTCTCTATACTCTTGAATAGCATTGCTCTGGAGGAATGATATCTTTTTTTTTTTTTTTTTTTACAAGAAAAAATCTTAAATTTGGGGAAAAAAATATCAATTATCTGAAGGTTAACAAGGCCAGATTTGTACGAAATAATAGTGTTGAAATATCAGTTCTCGTTAAATCACCAAAGTTAAGCGATATAAAGTCTAACCAGTACCAGATGGGTGACCATTTGGGAATGCTAGGTGTTGTAAATCATCTTTCTATGACTGGGGTATACCTGCGACTGTAGATCACGTGAGAATTTGACATTCCTTGTAAACTTCCTCCTTTGGAGAAAGCCTGTATAGCTCGCCCAGAGCAAATGCAAAACTAGGTATTACTGACTCGGTTTTTGGTTATTAGCTCAGGTTTCGTCAGAGGGGGAGGTGTGCTCTATTTTCATGCATTTAAGTCTTAATAAAAAGTTTGACGCTGACCCAGACATCATTTCAATGTTTTTTTTTCGAACTTTTTTTTTTTAAATGTTGGAGGGTTGGAAATAAATTCGGAAAAGATAGTTTGAGTACTGCTCTGGAGACATTAGTTTTATTAGGGTAGATTCAGTAGTCTTCTCGGTTTATTTATATGTATTTTTATGTGGGTTCAGGAGACAGAAAGGGTTGAAAGGGATGGAAGGAGAAATAGGAAAGAAGTAAGAGAAAAAGATAGGACATTATCGTTTTTTAACATTTTCATAAAGTCAATATCAACATCATTTCTCTTCACGTAGGTGGGTAGCAAGAAACTAGAAAAAGCTGGTTTTAGTCATGCTCTGAAGGCTTCATTAATTTTATTTGGTTGGCTTCAATAGTGCTCTAGCGGCCTTCTCAGTTTTATTTTTGTTTTCACTTTAATATGTGTGGTGAAGAAAGAGATGTTTGGAAAAACGGAAGGGGGGAAACAGAGAAGAAGAGAACGATGGGGCAGATAGAGAAAGAGGTAGAGAAATAGAAATACTTAATTGAAATATATTACACTTTTAACCTCTTCTATTTTGTTTTCAATGGCCGGGGCAACGTGGGGTAACCCTACAAATAAAATATAAAATAATCACTATATAACAGAGCACATATGATGAATATATGCAAATACTGATCAGTGTGCGAAATGACGTCGCGGCAAGGAAAAAGAAAAATACTATAAAAAGGAGATAATCACGTTAGAGACGTGGGTGACATCACGGCCGTAACGAGAAGTCACGCGTGGTGGGAAAATGAGAAAAATAGATGTCCTTGTTACCAAAAATGAAGTCGAGTTATTACTTGTCCTATGCTCCGTGCGACGTACTCTGCGACAACGTGTTGGGTCCTGAATCGTCTACATATTTACGCGTGTGTAAGCATAATTCGAAAGTCGATTAAACTAGTCAAGCCAGGAATAGAAGCCAGCTTCTAGGACTAACAGTTAGATGTACAAGTATAATTCCATTATGCTTTCAGTGGCCCGGGCAACGCTGGGTAATCGTACGAATCAAATATAAAATGGCTCGAAAGTCAAATAAACTAGGCAAGCCACGAAAAAGAAAAGCTATTTTATCGCGAGTTTCTAACAGTTGGGTATATAAATCAGTCGTTGATATTAATAATGAGATATGTGAGGAGTATGTTCCACGTTGTTCTTTGTGCTAAGTTATCTAACTTTTAACTCCTTAGTTAACAGAGCGCGTATGATTAATATATGCAAATACTGATCAGTGTGCGAAATGACGTCGCGGCAAGGAAAAAGAAAAAGACTATAAAAAGGAGATAATCACGTTAGAGTCGTAAACGAAGAGAAAACTTCTGGTTCACATCCAATTATATAAGTGAACAAGCAAGTCGCCCAGTGTTACCCGGTTTTAAAATACGCTTAAATATGATATTTTAATTCATGCAGATTTATATTTATTATTATACAGTAAATCCTCTATCTATTATTATATTGTACCCAATATATAGTAACGATTTCAAAAGTAAAAACAAAATAAATGAATTGGGTTCCATCAGCTAGAATCGAAACAAAAACATATAGCTATCCAGTATTATTCCTTATCCTTTGAGCCACGTCCATTCGCATATAAAAAAAGTTCAAAATAACGTTAATATATAAATATACATTTGCGCATGCGTAGAAAAGCATTTAAGTCGACTTACACCTGCCAAGTTACATTTTTTTTCCAATTTTGACGCCTTGGCGGCTATTTTTACCGGCTGAAAACTAAATCGAATTTGTTCCACGGGTCCAAATCAGCTATAAATCAAGTTTCAAGTTTGTAAACCAAAAATTGACAGAGGAGTTTTATAGAGACCATTTCTCATAGACAAATAAGGTCACTTCTCTCTCTCTCTTTTTCTCTCTCTATACATACATATATATATAATCATCTACATTAAGTACTGTTTCGCTGTATAACAGCTCATCAGTGCGGCTAGACTAGTAGCCATTTCGCTATTTGGCTGCTGCTGGGATGGGCATGCGAAATTACAATGTTAAACATTGTCCAAACGCCTTATCTCTGTTTGTTTACACAAAAAGCATTGCTTTTTTACGCTAACGGTAGTTTGTTATTTCGCTCTACAATATACTCAACCCAAGATAGCGAGCATTTATAGTCATCCACATACAGTATTGATTCGCTGTATCACAGCTTATCAGTGTGGTTAAACTATAACCCCCCATATATATATATATATATATATATATATATATATATATATATATATATATATATACTCCCTCCGAATATACACACTTGAAGTTTATTTGTTTTTGCGCTGAAGAGTGTCGTCAGTGATGTTATTGGGTTAGGTCATTGAGCAGTTTCGGGTTTTCCAACATGATACTGCTCTTTCTAAGCCGGTCCTGTCAGTGCAGATCGGGCTTTGGTGCAACGTCAATCTGTGATATGCTATGTAATACTGGCGTAAATTTCATCCCGGCTCACTTTATTCTAGGTGCTAACAGGGTACATGTTGAACGAGCGCATGTTGTTCGGATAAGTTGATAAGGACTGCGCTATCAAAAATTTGTTGTTCGTCTCCCACTCAAATAAATTTCCTTTCATTAAATACGCTTAAATTATCCAAATAAAATAGTAACTTTAAACTTAAATGCCCTCTCCCGTTAAGACATACTAAAATTAGTTCTACTTGTTAGTTATGTCGAAATGAGGAAAAAAATATAAACCTAAAAAATAAAAAAACAAAACAAAACAAAAAAACGAAATCTCGGATTACCTTTCCCCTACTCCCATTTCCATTATTTTTAAGTTAGAGAGTGAGAGTCCTTACTGCTTCGGTTGCTTAGAGACTTGGATAGAAAGTACCAGTCAGGGATCCGTTCTTGGCAATCAGCCCGACAGGTGCGAGACCAAGAGCTAGCCCAGTATCTGTCCGACTGAGGTACATCGTCTGGGTATTACGTAGAAGTTCCACTCTTCCAGACCTTGCCCCACCCGGCTTTCGGGTTGGGCAAGTTTATTGCATGTTGCCTGAGGCGCTCTTACCGGGGAATGCCGATGAGGATGCTGAGGCAATTTTTGCTAGACCAGAGTGCCTTTCCGTTAGGAGTGCTGGCTGGACATCCCCATTTTTCCGACCTTGTGTCACATCATGCTGAGGTGGGCAGCACGTAAATATCTACCTTTTCCTTATGTCGAAAGTGTTATGATTAAGAGATTAAAACGAAATCTACGTGTAAACTTGAGAAAAAAATAAATATGTTTTATTTGCGTATATTTTGTTTAAAATTTGCTTATTGTAATTCTTAAACACTAGTGGGACATGTGGAAATTCCACAGGGGACTCTTTCATATGTAATATATTGATGTTGGCATTCTGTGGATGTCTTGATATTATTGTAGCTCTTTTGTTAAAACTGCAAAAGTTTCTATCTAAGCAAGTAGGACGCCCGGTCGTAAAGTACGGTTAAATATTATATTTTAATTCTTACAAATTTTGTATATATTATCATAGAGTTAATATCCTATCGATTTTTATATATTATAAAGTTGCGATTGAAAAAATATATCTATAAGACTTGGGTGCATCAACTTGAATCGAAACCAAAACAAAAACTTATGAAAAATATATATGTGTACATATATAGCTTGAGTTCCTTCAGCTATAATCGAAACCGAAACCAAAACTTATGAAGAATTCTTGGTAAAATTATTTATAAAAAAATAAATGACCTGAGTGCCATCAGCTATAATCGAAACCGAAACCAAAACTTATGAATAATTCTTGGTAAAATTATTTATTACAAGAAACGAGAGTCCATAACAATTAAACGACAGTCACTCGGATTTAAACATGATACCGAAAATAAATAACACACACTCTATACTATTAATATATAGATTCTTCCCCCAAGAGATAAACTATGAATTATGAACTACTAAAACTACGTTTCATTTAAAAAACCCGTGTAGGGGTAAGAGAGAGAGAGAGAGAGAGAGAGAGAGAGAGAGAGAGAGAGAGGGGAGGGGGAGGAACAGTCGAAAAACCGACACGAAGCAATAGGCAGATATTTTCTCCATTCTCTAATTGTGAATATCGAAAAATTTTAATCTTTGTCTACCAGAATTGAAATCTTGGAAATGTCATGCTTTATTAAGAGAGGACGATGGAGAATATATACGGTATTAGTGATAACTACTTTTCGACATTCAAAATCTAAGAAATGATTTTAATTATGACGTCATATCTTTGGAAAATGTGACGTAGAATCGGTTACAGACGAACTAAAATTATCTATTAGGAGAAAAGGATGGACGGACTAAAATATCCATAGAAACAAGATAATTGATAAAAGTATTAAAGATAATTCTAGCGTCATACGTGAGTACTTGGACGATATTTCGGTTACAGACAGACACACTACCGAATAAAATTAAAAATCATCGATAATCATTAGAAAGTAATACAGATTTGTTTCTTTTTTTTTACATGAGAGTCACTACTTCTCAATGCCCGAAAGCCACTCGAGGATAAGGATTAATTAATGTAAGGTGGTAGTGTATTAATCGTTACCGGTGATAATTAGGTAGAATTTGATTATTTATTGGGATGGCTTAACAAGAACTTGTTACAGTCGATTTGAAGGTTACCATGTTGTATTCAACCTGGAAGCAGGCCAGAAGAACAATCTTCCACAGGCGTGCAGTTCTGTTCATGGAATTCACATTTAGATTTAAGCACGAATAGAGAGTAGGAGAGTCGTATATAGTGGTTGTAGCTAATCGTGTGTGAAAGTTTGGCAAAGCGGAGCCTTAGATTGGAGTTCAGTCGAGCAAGGAACTCAAAAGATGGTGGGGGAAATGTTAACCAATATTTAAAAGAGAACCATAAACAATTTTTTCCTCGCATCCACATTCAACTGCCAGTCAAGGATAGGTAAAAGCATTCATTATTCTGGTTAACTAATTCTATATGGGAACAGAGAAAGAGAGACAGAGACAGACAGAAATAGAGAGAGAGAGAAAGAGAGAGAGAGAGAGAGACAAAAAGAATACAGATTACAAATATAATATTTATAAATTAATACTGTAATATCTTTAACGTACAAACGTACGTGTATCACGGTTTCCAGATTATAAATTATTCGATCGGGAGATCCTATTTATTGAAAAGGAGGACAGAAGGTGATAACATATTACGATCATTAATTATAAAATTGTGTGCAAAAGTTTGTCAAAGCGGGGCCTTAGATTGGAGTTCAGTCGAGCAAGAAACTCAAAAGAGACTTAATGATGATGGTTAAACAGTTAACCATAATTTAAAAGGGAACCATAACCAATTTTTTTTTCTCCCATCGGCCTTCAACTGTCAGTCAGGGATAGGTGAAAGCATTCATTATTATACTCAACAAATGCTATATAGGAACATGACCTTATCCGAGGAACGGCGTCAACAAGCATGACATTTCCAAGATTTCAATTCTGGTAGACAAAGATTAAAGTTTTCCGATATCTACTACCAACTGAGATGAGATTTAATAATGATAGGTCAAAGGTTAAGCAATAATTAATGTTTCATGAGATTTGAAAACGCGAACACCATTGTTTAAAAATCGTGCCTGAGGTGCAGTGTCCATGTATTGTCATAAGTTCAGTGGCCTTACCAGATTTTTTTTTCTCATTCAACTTTCAATTTTAATCTGGTGTTTGAACAGAAACAATATATCTGGTTCACCTAATATATACACCCGTTTTTTTGTTTTTTTTTCGAAGTGGAATGAGAATATATATATATATATATATATATATATATATATATATATATATATATATATATATATAATTACTATAATAATTGTTAAATACCCACCGACACTATTGTTTCATCCTTTCGGGAATCATCAGTGCCGGGTGTCACAATTAACACCAATCGTTAGATTCGAACCCGACAAAAGAAGCCATCTCTGGCTTCATTAGCAAGGATCAATCCATCCGGCCACTGTTAAGCGCAATATCTATATATCTATAAAAGTGAACTCGTCTGTGTGTCTGTCTGTGTACATTTCCATACGCAATAACTTTGTCAATTTTTAGTTTACAGACTCAAAATTTGATATACAGGGTACTGAGATTTGGAAAAATCTATGTGATCGGTTTTCGGTCTGAGATTTGGCTGTTAAGGGGTCAAAGTTCAACGATTTTACCTTTGAGAACTCTACCAACCTCCTCCGTCAATTTTGGGTCTAAAAACTTGAAATTTTAGATATAGGTTCCTTGGACAGGGATCTAACTTAATAACTTGATTTGAGCCCAAAATAATAAAAGTTAAGGGGTCATAATAGGAGTCAAAGTTAAAATTGTTTTTTTTTTTGCTCAGCATACACGTCCAAACACCCGGGCAACGCCAGGCACCCATGCTAGTACATATATATATATATATATATATATATATATATATATGTATATATATATATTTATTAACGTTTAAAAAAACGATTAAAATATTGTCACAACAAGGGGGAAAAATGGGAGAATTTTATATATATTAAATACTTATATATATATATATATATATATATATATATATATATATATATATATATATATATATATATCAAACTTGACTGCCACACAGACAGTCGGGTTTCAATCCTGGCTTGAGGTGGTTGCCTGTCTAGCCACACTGATGAGCTGTGAAACGCTGACTATATATATATATATATATATATATATATATATATATATATATATATATATATATATATAGCATGTCTAAAAAGTTACTGGATTTTGAACTTATATAGATTGTTTATTTGTGAGGATATCTTTCTGTAATTTTAACACAATCTGATTAAGCAATTGGGAAATCTTCGTTAAAAAAATGCAAAATTTAAACAATGAAAAATAATGTCTTTCAATGTTGCCCATTTTCAGCTTCGCATTTTTGTGCTCTTTCAAAAGTAGTATTCATGATAGATTACAG
The DNA here is from genome assembly GCF_053919585.1 of Euprymna scolopes. Lineage (NCBI taxonomy): Eukaryota > Metazoa > Mollusca > Cephalopoda > Sepiida > Sepiolidae > Euprymna > Euprymna scolopes. The sequence continues at coordinate 21,049,262 of NC_136496.1, read as the reverse complement.
AATCTCTGCATTGCGATTTAACTCCCTTAATTTGTTCCTGATGTTTTCCTTAATTCTCGCAGGGTTTGGAGTGTGTTTACATAGACTTTTTTTTAAAGATGTTCCCACAAAAAAAGTCGGGGCTAGTCAAGTCTGAGGAACGTGGTGACCATTTAACATTGCCATCATGTTTTCACCAAATGATTTCTTGGTTTTTATAAAACAATTTTACAACTTGCATACATTGTAATATCTGAAACAGAGAAAAAAATTATCATTAATGGTAAAATTACAAAGTTTTTGAACCCTTCAGTGACTTTTTGGACATTATATATATATTTGGACAGCTTATTTATACTGGATAGCATATATATATATATATATATATATATATATATATATATATATATATATATATATATATACACGCAAGGTGTCTTAAATAAGTTTCCAGATTTCTTGGAAAGGCATTTAAAATTGTCGTAGACTTTTTAAAATTCAATATGTTATTGCTATGAGATGACTGCCCATGTTTTATAATTTCAAGTTCAAATGAACAGCTATAGCAGGAATTGGAACACACCCTACTAAAGCCTGATTTCAAAGCTGGTGAATTTCAAAAATGCATTCCGGACGTGAGGACACTTTAGAAGAACGATATGCGAAAAAAAAAATTTGTTTTATACTTGAAAAAAAAAAAAAAATGCCACAGAAACGTATGGAACGCTTTAGACTGCTTTTGGACCATCTTGCATGAATCGAGCATCAGTTTTTGAGTAGCGTAGATTCAAGGAAGGCAGGAAGTCTGTGAGAGATGATAAAAGGTATGGGAAGAGTACGGAAGTCAGAACACCAGAGTTGATTGGCCAAATAAAGAATTTCATAGATAAAGATTGTCGTGTGTCTATATAGACAATAAGTACACAGTTTAATGTCAGTGCTGGAACTGAGTACACAGTTATACACCAGGAATTGAAATACGGAAGATTTGCACGAATGCACCAGCCCACAAATCTATCAATGTCACAGACTATTTGACCAAGATGGGCATCAAGACAGTTCCTCACCCTCCCTAAATCCTAGACCGTGCACCCTGTGACTTTGGTCATTCTCTAAGTTAAAGGAAAACCTCGTTATGAGACAATTAAGGAGATAAAAGCGGTTGTGACGAGGGTTATTGACACGCTCACACAAAAGGACTTCCATGGGTCCCCCTAGACGTTGTTGGAACGGTACAACAAGTGCACTTATACGGCACAAACACGTTGCCACACCGGTTCAAGCCAGGGCGACCATTTGGGAAGGCGAGGCGCTGTATGTACTGCGAGGTAAAATACAAGGTTTGGAAACTGGCGCGGTCTATCGTTCTCCTAAACGAAATATGAGTAAACAAATATATACGCATACATAAATATATATAAAAAGAGGTTTGTGTTTACTATAGACTTTTTACGCAAATATTATGCAAGTATAAATCATGTAGAATATCTGCATGAATATAATTACACGTAATAGTTAACTAAAGATGATCATCCCATAAGAAAACCGAAAAAAACTAATAAGGGAATAAAATGAATGTTTAAAAAATATGCAAATTAGCTAGACCTTTTGCTGCTGAATGCAAGTCGACAACCTATATATAACAAAATTGTATTTTCTTTTGTATTTTCTTAGTAAAAATGGGCTTTTAATATGAATAGGCTGCTGCGAAGAAAGTGGGCTCTCTCTACCGTGCTAGAAATCTACTTACGCCTGAAAGTATCCTGTACCTATATAAGGCCACCATTCGCCCATGTATGGAGTATTGTTGTGGGCTGGTGCATCTGCTACTTGTCTCTCACTCCTTGACAGGATTCACAAGAGAGTCGCCAACCTGATAGGTCCTGCACTGTCATCTAAGCTTCAGCGTCTGTCCCATCGACGAAATGTTGCGTCCCTTCTACAAGTACTTTAATGATGAATGCTCTGACGAACTACAAGCACTTGTACCCCCTCGACGTGAATACCCTCGACAAACCCGACAAGCAGCTAAATCCCACCCCTTCACAGTAGAGATCCCTAGGTGTAAGAAAGCTTTGTACTCCAATAGTTTCTTCCTCAGAACTGCTAGATTTTGGAACTCCCTTCCGGGATTCTGCTTTCCCAACTGTACTGACATGCAGAAGTTCAAGTGTAATGTGAACAGGCATCTTGCTGCTCATCTCCCTTCATAATACCCCTGCAACTTATGTCCCCGATAGTAGCTCTTACTTCAAAGTGTCACTGTGCCTTGCTTGGAGTGAAAATTGAATAATAATGATAAAAAAGAATATCAGTTGAATACAAATTCACAGTAGTATATTATTATAGAAATATATATATATATATTTATATATATATATATATATATTACAATAGAAAAATTCAAGCATGAAAAGCAATATGGTTAAGCTTAAACATGGAAAAGTAAAGGACTAATTAAAACTGGGAAAGAAAAGGACAAGATATTCTAGTTAAAAATATAATAAGTTTATAACTTAAAATATTGCAGCATTAAGAATTGATTATATAATGTTAAATTGAATTAAAAAATTCCTAATGCTACAATATATTTTAAGTTATAAATTTATTATATTTTTTACTAGAATATCTTGTCCTTTTCTTTTCCATGTTTAAGTTTAACCATATTACGTTTCATGATCGCATTTTTCTATTGCCATCCATAATTTTTCCAGGCTTCCAGTAAATTTACTTGATCTTTGTTTAATTTCAGTCTTATTTTTTTTGCCCCATAAACATAACATACGCATATGTAATAACAATGTACGGCACTCGTATACTTTCATTTTCTTTGTTTTACTTGTTACTTCTCTTTTCGCGATAGCGGTGAATTAGTAGGAACACTAGTCGCTGAAACGATATGGCTGCTATGGAGACTATTCAGAAAAAAATGTCGCTCACCTCCTTACGAATTTTTACAATTTTGAACACCAGTAAATTCATCATAACTTTTGTACCACTGAACGAAAATTGAAAAGTTTTTTTTTCACAATATAGCTGAGAAGGTGATCTATAAAAACTGTAATAATTGTTTGAAATTTGAGTTGCAAAATGAGTGAGCGGTGAAGCTTGAAAGCAATTCTAAATGACTAAAACTGCAACTTAACCATATATTCAAACACGGTTATGTTTGAATTATTATGTCAGCCCCTTTAAGAAACTTGTTTCTTATCGTTGAGCACGTTCAGTTGTAATAAGTCGCTCAACTTAGCTCATATGCATAGATCGTCATATAACATCTAGATTACTCTGACTGACGTTAAAAGCATTAAAAAAAATAAATGTTTAATTTCAACTGTATCTCTCGCGGTTGTTGGTAGCCGAATGGTTCGGGTCCTTGCTAATGAAGCTAGACATTACTTCTGTTGCCGTCTCTCAACTGGCGTTAATCGTGACACCCTGCACTGATGATTCCCGAAAGGATGAAACACGAGTGTTTGTAGGTATATAATTATTATAGTAAATAATTATACAAATCCAAACACCCGTGCAACGCCGGGCTGTAATACTAGTATATATATATATATATATATATATATATATATATATATATATATATATATATATATACACACACACACACACATATATATATACACACATGCACACACACACACACATATATGTATATATATATATGTATATATATATATATATATATATATGTGTGTTTCCTTCTTTTCCCTAATATCAGCTTCTTATAAACTTTTTTAATGTCATGAAGTCACATACGTGTTTGATAGAGAGGTACATGAAGCGAAGTAAGATTTACTCACACACACACACATACACACACACGCACACACACACACACATATATGTATAATTAAAAATAATTATTCTTTATACCAACAGAAAGCAGTGTGCCAATACTTACGCAATCATCAATATAAGAGTGACATTAAATCATAATTATCAATAACTATTTTAAATACCTACAGATACTACGGTTTCATCCATCCGAAATCATGCGTAGTAAGAAATCTTTAATATCAGAATACAAAATGTGAGAGTAGCCACTACATATTATTTGGCTAATTCGGACAGCGAGAACAAACAGCGTCGGTTGAGATGAAAGTTTGTCAGCAAACATGAAGGACACAACCTCTTTTTCACAGAAGAGATGTTGCGAGTTTGTCTCTGCTTTATCGTTATTTTCATGGCAAGTGCTCGACTGAGCTCTAATCTATGGTCCCCCCTCCTCAGACTTTCACAAGAAACACCCGTTTAGCAGAAAACGCTATCACTAATTTCCGCCACTATTTAGCTGTGCCTAAACCTAAACGTAGATTCCATGAACAAAGCTTCTTTCTTAGAACTGCACGCCTGTGGAATTATCTTCTGTTTTCCTGGTTTCCAGCTGACTACAATATGGTTGTCTTCAAGTCTAACGTAAACAAGTTTTTGATGAACCGTTCCATATAAGTTAACAAATTTACCGAATTTCCATTATTAACGATTACTATATTTTCAATTGACTACTGTAGACTCTATAACCCTTATCCTCGAGTGGCCTCGTGGCCTTGATAAGTGGTGATGCCTATGTAAAAAAAAAAAAAAAAACAACAACGTAACAACAGTAGTGATAAAACACCGCAAGCTTTCGTAGGTCGTTTGATCTCATTGGCCAGGTTTCACATCCATTTAGCAGAATGGTACGAGTGGATAGCATATTGTTGATAAGAATAGTTTTGTAGTGGCCCACACTGTAAAAATTATGTGCGAGCAGTCCCACCGGCATTTCCCGACAAATACGCCTTCTCTAAGGTTTCTGGAGGGTGCATTTTCTAAAAATTAGTCACTGTAATACCTTATCTCGAAAGAGCAAACATGTTGGTGCTGTAATTGCCCATACTGTCAGACTGATTGTTGGGGAGGTGTCCTCGACTAGCTTGCTTGCCATGTAAAGTCACTTAGTATGATAACGAAATGGTGTTCACATTTTAACACTGCATTTTCGTAATTTTATACGAAACAATGGATTTTTTTTTGTACACGTCTTTTAATCAGTATTTATTTTTCTCTCTCTTTTTTGGGTGTTACTGTTTCTAGTTGACGTTAAAGATGGCCGACACACTTTCTTGGAAAATAACGAGCTTAGTCGTTTTGTAAAACTTTTATTCGATGGAAATGAAGGAAACAAAGCGACACGAGATATTGTAGAGTTGCTTTCATGAAAAATAAATTGCTTTCCGTCTGTCGAAAGACGCCAAGAAATAAATAACTGCGCAAAGTTAATGTTTTTTTTTTTCATATTGGAAGGTTAGAGTCAGAGTGACATTCAATATGGATATTACTAAAGCCCCCAAACGTATTGCTGTGTAGTTACACAGTGGGCAACACATTTTTTAGAGTTTTTCTCCTAGATTCGTTACTCTACCAAAGCTTGAGAGTGTAGTTTACTCCACTTTTTCATCACTACATTAAGATATGTATTCATTCTTTTTCTGACTGTTATCCTCATCTTCATAATTGTTGTTTCACTACGTTTCGGCCAACTCATCCTCTGGCCTTCTTCAGATGATTAACCGCAACGGGATAGATATGACGAGTCTTGAACTGTATCCACAGTAATTACTGCCTTCCATAGTCTAACCACGTTTTGACCAATTAATCCTCTGATCTGCTTGGGTAGGAGTGAAGGCGCTATCTTCAGACAATACTCATCTCCACTACACAATTCAGGTCATTACTTTTCCAACGAGCCTTCATTTGTTAAATTCTAATAAAAGTAGCTTAGATTTGGAACTTATAAAATTGACAAAAATTGCTCTATCTATCTATCTATCTATCTATCTATTTATCTATCTATCTATCTATCTATCTATCTATCTATCTATCTATCTATCTATCTATCTATCTATACTGATAACCGCATTTAGTATTGAACTGCTCATATCTTTGGTTCTGTAGGACGAAACTACATGAAAATTTTTGAAGATGATAATACTATTCTATGGTTAAAATTTTATGACAAGTGGTAAAAAACTATATTTTTAAACCAATAAAATATGCCCAAATTTGCCAACATTTGTATATATAGTATCCTGCAAGCCAGCCTCAGTTTTGCTGCTTCAGTTGTCTCCCCTGTGTCCTAGTGTGTATGCATATAGGTGTGTACGTATGGCAATTTAAAACATTTTTCACTTGAAGTTCTAAGAGCATATATCAAGTTATTACAATTGTTTATAGCAGTTTTAAAGCAGCGTTTATTTTAAAGCCATGCAATAAATCATAAAAAAAAATATGATATATCGATTCTCCTCAGAATAAAATAATGTCAAATATTTCTTAAGTGCGATACGAAATAAACGCGTTCAACATACATGTCAAAAACGTTATAAATTCTACCAAAACAGGAACCAAATCAAGAGAAAAGTCTTCTTAGTACTCTAAATCGAGAACAAGTTCTTCTATTCACGTAGACTCTATGTTGAATTCTTTTGAGGTTAACGATAATCGATTTGTTCGTTTATCCATGTTTATCGATTTATAACTGTTGTCATTTTGCTATAAAAACGCATAACATTGGCATCTACCCGGCTTATCCTCCATGGTGAACGATAATAAAACATTGTTTTAGTTAACTATGAAGTAATGCGAGTGTCGTTCCAAAAGTAAAGCCTCCTATTTTTTTAAACATAAAAAATTGCAGAGCTGTCAAGACAGATGTGGCACCATTAAAACCAGCAACCTTTTTGTACCACATAATTTATTTTTTCTACATAGGCTCTACCATTCTCAATGCACCTTTGCCAGCGATGAACGATGGCTAAGCATTAACGTCGATAGCGCGGCTTGTAATAGAAGTGTCCTTCTAAAAGTAAAGCCTCCAATTTTTTTAAACTAAAAAGTTAAAGAGCTACCAAAACGTGGGTGGTATAATCAAAACGAGCGACCTTTCGTGCTTCAGAATATATTTTTTTACATAGTCACCGCCCTTCTCATTGCATCTTTGCTAGGAATTCAATGGCGCATCTCTGCTTCTGACGTACGTCTATGATAGGTGTTGCTTTCTGACAGTCTTACACGGTCAATATCTGCAAGAGAAAGAGAGAGAGAGAGAGAGAGAGAGGGAAAGAAAAGGAGAGAGAGAAAGGAAACTTTCAGATCATGAATGCATAAGTTCAGTTATTATAACGATGCAATTCCCTCTGATTTATCCAGGCGGAATTAAAAATAGGAGGCACTACAAAGGGAACAAATTGACACTTTAGTAATGGCATTGATTAGCATACAGTTCTACGTGACTGAGGTTGAAAGTTCAATCCTTACAATAGGCGATAATATCTAATAATATAAAACTAACACATGTCCGTTGCTAAGTGGTTAATAACACGGACTGAAAACCCGTGTGCCAAGTTCGAATCCATGTTATTCCATAGAAACACATTCATCAAACCCATACTGTCTAACCTGAAAAGTAGATAAATAAAATAACATAAAATAAGCCCTTTTAACCTGTTTGGCTGACAGAATGAGAACAATCTACTCACGTGGATTAAATAAAGAGTTTCGTTAGAAAATCTGTAGAGATTCCCAAGTAAAGATTCCCCCAAATGTGAAATTCCTATTACTTTCCCAAGTTCGAAAAGATCCACTTGTAAAATGTCAACGGCCGAAACGCCGTGGATACAAAATCAAAATGAGAATAGTAGTCTGAACACTTCGACAATAACATATGTTTAATGTTCTATGTATCATCCGGGCAAAACCGAGTATATCCAATAGCTTTTTTTTATAGAGAGAATAGTTGATATACATTGTTCTGGCAAGTTTTTGCCGTCTTAATTCTTAGTGCTTCCACTTGAGAATAAAGATAGTCGACGCAAAAATCCCACTTCCATATTTCTCCGAATATAATGAGTTCCGTTGTTTAACAAGAACTTTATCGTACGTTCGGGAAAGAAATAGACATGGAAATATTAATGAGATGCTTCGATGAAAAATAAATTAGTTTCCGTCTGCCGCAGAGAAGTTTATGAAGCCGAATTACAGAAGTAGTGTGAGTTACTTCTTTATTAAACGTACGACATTTCAGTTAATCTATGCAACTAGTTCATTTTTCTATTAGTTGTTGATATGAACTTTTAACTAATCATAGTTAATATTGTTATATGTATGTCATCAAGGACCCGCTGTTATATATTGAAGGGGACAGCTCTCAGTTTTTAATTAGAAATTAGGGTCGGATACAATTATTATTAAAGAATAATGCTGGAATCGAACTCAATCATTAAAAGTTAAAATGAATATACATTGTCATTAGATAGGATTCCAGGAATGCAGTGGAATTATCCATTGTAGTTAGAAAAAAAACAAAGTTAAGTCAGAGGAATAGTGAACAATCAAATTAAGGAATGTTCTCTGTATCGTCCTGACACGTGTTTGAAGTATAAGCATATGTATGTAAATGTGCATCCCATACACATGTTGGCCGCGTTCTGACGTCACAAAGAAATATAGTTCCAATATATACAGTTAAGTTAGGGTTCAAAAACAGTTTAAAGTTGATAGTTGAGAGTTAGGGGCCGAGAAGGAGAGAGAGAGAGAGAGAGAGAGAGAGAGAGAGAGAGAGAGAGAGAGAGAGAGAGAGAGAGTTTGAGCTCCTTCAGGAAACAAAGGGGAGGAGAAGACAAAATGTAAAAATCTAACATGTCATCGAATTCTCATCATTCCCATCACCAGCTGGAAAAAAATGTCTTCATATTGTTATGTAAGCCTTTGTCTTTGTTTGTCATCAACCGCAAGGTAATGTGTTTGTGTCTTCATCGTCTGGTATAATGAACTTTGTATGTAAACCCCTTCCAAAGGTTGGCTGTATCTCCCTCATAAATAATGTATCTTCCCTCCATGTTTAAAGAACTGTTCATACATACATCGTCTCTTCACATCATAATCTATCCCCTATTATAAATGACGTCTTGTCTCCATTCACACACCGCAATACAGCACCGTGGCGTAGTGGATAAAATACTTGGTAATTCAGTTGTAAGTTATACTCTTCTGTAGGTTGAAGTTCAGCAAGACGACACTCATATTACAACCGCGAATTCCTAAAAACTTCTATCCAGTCACGCCTAAAAGAACGAGAACATGCTGCCACCATCGCGGATTAAATAAAGGGTTCCGTTTGAAATTGTGCGCAGATTCCAAAGTTCAACAGAAAGATTTCCGAGTTTAATAAAATACACATAAAGAAGATTGGAGGTTATGTCGACTTTATCCGTTACGCCACCTCTCTTTCATAACCCGCGTAGATCATGTGTTCCGTTCGAAATTTTGTGGATATTATTGAGTTAGACAGAAGGATTTCCGAGTTCGAGAAAAAGATTCCCGAGTTCGACAGAAAGATTCCCAAGTTTAACAGACACATTCTCGAGTTCGACAAAAAGATTTCCGAGTTCAACAGAAATATTACCAAGTTCAACAAGATACTCCTGAAAAAGGTCGAAAGTTACATTAACAGAAACGTTTTTAAAATATCACTCAAGTTTAGTTCACATATACAATATGCATTGTTCTTGCAACTTTCTGTCGTCTTAATTTTGAGTGTTTTCGAGTGAATGATAGATCTATGGAGATGATTAATTTTTCTAGTGGTTATTTTTTTTTAATATTAGGGCATTATGCTTAGTACATCGTTACTGATGCTTTCAGATCAGGCTGCATGAAGATACTGTCTACCTGACCAAAAATGCACCAAAAATGTGTATCCATTGTTTTTCTTTCTCTTTGTTAGAAGCAATCATGTTCTGCAATCATGTTCTGCAATATTAAAAAAAAAATTCCTTCTAGCAAAAAACCAAACCAAAAGCCATGAAAAATTTTGAAGATATAAACAACTTGAAGAATAAAAACTTTTACCAAAATTACTAGATTAAATGACCCGAAAATGATTAATATGCCGTAAAACAAAACGACCAAACCAAACACTATAATTATTTGAAGATATAAAAACACATGTAGGAGAAACACTTTTACCAAATTGACTGAATCCGACATTAAATAAACCGAAAATGGTTGATATGCCGTAAAAAAAACAAAAAAACTGAACACTATAAATTATTATTTGAAGATATAAAAAAATTGAAGCATGAAAACTTTTACCAAATTGACTGGATCTGACATTAAATAAAACGAAAAAGTTTGATATGCCATGAAAATAAAAAAAACAAAAACAAAAAAAACAACAAAACGAAACAAAAAAAAAAAAAACAGATCAAATTATATAAATTTGAACATATAAAAAAAAAACTTGAGGCATAAAAACTTTTACCCGACATTACATAAACCGAAAAGTTTTAATATGCCGTAAAGCAAAACAGTGCATAGTTGTTTATATGTATTGAATGGTTTATAGTAGACAATCATTAAAATAGTTATTGTTAAAACTTTGCTGGGGACTATACAGCATGATCACGTTAGCACACCGATTTTCATGAGGTCACTGAAGTTGATTCCGAACAAAAAGTTGATTCCGAATAAGTACTAAAATGGTGAACACATCCAACATTTGAATTATAACAACCATATTCATAAAAAAGGACAGAAATTGAATCATATTTTTTTAAAACCTATTCGAATTGCAGCCAAAACCTTACTCTCCATTCCACAACGCTATATACACTTTGAATGGTAACGGCTATTTTTTCGTTCAAAAGCAGAACAAAGACATCCTTTTCACGTTACAAGCAAAACAAGTATATATTTCAAATATTGTACTGATATTTTATTTTCTTCACATTAATCATCTCGAGGAAATCCATAAATAAAGACGAAACATTGATGAACATATAATTTGTTTTTATTTAACAAAAATTGATCGATAATAAAATAGCAGAATGAGTTCAGCAGAAAAGACAGAATAATTGTTTATTATTATAATTATTATTGCTCACAAGGAGCTTTCACACCTGTGGTGTTCCCTGGAAGCTGAGTGACAACAAGTCTCCCCAGATTTCCAGTACTCTCCACCTATTTCGATAACATTTGCAAATGAATTTGCGTTCTCGCAACAGCCACTCACCATTGATTTCTCGCTGGCAGCGGTCATTGGTCTCCACTGGAATTTGAGTAGCACCAAGCCTCCCCAAGATCTCAGTTCTCTTCACACTTGTCCAGCATAGGATTGATCAGTGCTTTATCCTTGGTCTTTCCATCCTCCTCGTACCTTCTCGGCTATTTTGTGTCACTTCATTTTTTTGGGGGGGCAGTTGATGGAGCAATGAATTTTTAGATATGCGCTTCTTCATGTTTTGTCTATGCAGTAGTACATCTAGCCTGCGCATGTGGATCATGTGTATTAGTTTCCGAATTCAAGGATTTTCCTTAATATTTCAGATGTTTTCATTATTGTTATTCGTTATATCTTTCAAGCCATTCCTCGGATTCCAATTTATACCATCCTTTTTCAGGGTTTTGTTTTTCGGAATTGTTCCCAGTGCTCCTATTACTTTAGGTATTATTTTGATTTATTTCATCATTAATGGCCCTTTTAGCTCTTTGGTTATTATTATTATTATTATTATTATTATAATTATTATGATTTATTTGTCTATTTATTTATTTACGGAATGTTGAGGATTTATTAAATTAAAAAAAACTTTAATAATAAAAAAAAACAATTTAACGTTTTTATTTCATACACACATATATAATTATTTGCTATTTTATCTCATAAATAAAACGTGCTTCATAAATAATAAAAAGAAAAATATATTGTCGCTATAGAAAAAGAGTAGGGAGTAGGTGAAAAGAAAACGATACCGCGTTTTTTTTTATTATTTTCAAAAGTTTTTCCACACAGAGACGGAGAGACGAAGAGACAAAGAGAAAGAGAGAGAGAGAGAGAGAGAGAAAAGAGAGAGGGAGAGAGAGACGGGGGGTCATACTCCCCTCTCTGTGAACACTTATGACTCATCGCCATATCTTAGCTAACTAAACCTATTAGTTTAATGGATATTATCTCCCTTGATAATGTGCACGTTAACGTTTTTTTTTCTTCTAATTTATTCTCTTATACAATATTACTGCAATTAATTACTATTAACATAAACGCAACTATTGCGGATATATAGGAAAAATAACACAGTAAAATGCAATTCTGAAGCAAGAGTTGCACCATCCCGAACCGCAACTATCCTGAGACGACGCTGATTGATTTCAGTGGAAAGGGGAGTGAAGCACGATTGGAAACAATCCCGAGATAAGTGTAGAGCACACGTAGCACGTGATATTTCCTATTCGTCACCTAAGATACAAAATAGCAAATAATTATAAAAACTATATCGTCACTAGGGAAAGGGAGGGAGGAGTAGGTGAAGAATGAGACTATGGGAGGCACCCTTTATTATCTTTAGTGCTTTTCGTAGCGCTCTGAAGGCCTCATTTTTTCACTTGTAACTTAAATAAACCTCGTCTAGCAGGGGATTAGAAAATTGGTATTAGTAGTGCTGTGGAGGTCTGACTTTAAGAAGTGATCGATATGCTAGATAGAGCAGATACTATACTTAAAGTTATTTTTTCAGACATCACAAAACAAGGGATTTCTCTTCTTAAAGAGGAACTCCCCCACATATATATATATATATATATATATTTATATATATATACTAGCAGAAGTACACGTCGTTGACTGGGTTCAGAAACAGCCTACAGAAAATGGACTGTGATTGATGAAAGTTTGATAGGTTATGAAAAGGAGGGGTTGTAAAGAGATAGGTTTTTATACTAAAAAATTTATCCTAAGCAAAATGTGACGAAAGTAAAGATTATTTTCGATATAATTATAATAATAATAATCGATATAAATATGAATAAGAAGAAAATTGCGCTCTTTTCAAGCAGAACAGCTTCGTTTCAGTTTTACAGTATTGAACGGTGTAGTATTGCGCCGTCGGACTCAGGGTTGTACTAATATAATGCAAAGAACACGCAGAAAGGGTTATAATCAACTTAATTCCTTATAGTACACTGACAAAAATAAAGCTTAAACAGATATATAAATAAAAAGGTTATGTAAATGTTTTTAAAAAGACACATAATCACGTGAGCAAGATTTTTTCCTTCTTTTGACACGATAACAAGTAACGTTCTTATTTTTTTAATTATTTATTTATTTATATATTTTCGAAAGAGTGCCACGTGCAAATGGAGAAGAAAAAAAAACAGAGTTATGCAAAATTTGTGTCGAGAATTGTTTAAAGTTCCGACTTTTTTTTTGCTTTCACTTTAATAAGAACGTGAATTTATGAGGTGAATTTGTTCGACACAATATGATTCAACTAACAAAAAAAAAAAAAAAAGCTAACGTGAATTAAGATTAAAGTTAAGGTGTTATTGTGGACCCTCACCCCTTTTAAAAAACCTTGTTTAACTTTGTGACATATTTACATTCTATGAAGTTCAGGCGCGAACGAACACCCAAAAATTTTATCATACCATATTTTTTCAAACTGAAAAATAATTATCAAAGTATACTTACGCAAATAGATATGAAAAGTCTTTGTTAAAATTTGTGCCATATTTCCATGGAGTACAGGCGCGAACGCAGACCCCACAATTTGTATATACCATCCCCATTTAAGTTGGAACATACTTATCAAAGTATTATTATGTACATCTATATCAAAAACACTTGTCAACGTTTTTTATTTCATTTTTTATTTCCATACTTTGTGGGCCAGGCACGAACGCAGACCCCACAATTTTTATGAACCACGGTTCTGCCAGATCAAACATACCCATTCCTGATCCTCGATACATCTTCTATCATTATATGTAATCAGTTTATTAAAATAGTCAACCATATAGGAGCCTATTCGTGACCAGACACGCACACACACGCAAACACACACGCAAACACACACACACACACACACACACACACACACACACACACACACACAGACGTTCAGCTTTGTATTATAGATATATGTTTGTACGTACATTATCACCTTTCACGCATATGCACTTTTTGTTCGCACTTTTAACAAACATTCATGCTCGATACATACATTATATCATTTATTACAAATTTATATTTGTACGTACGTTATCACTAGGGCGGTGACATTGTTTTGCTCTCGAGTATATATCCGACATAGACACAGCTAATCAACTGAGAATCAGATTACTAAGTATAAACGCATATGAGATATCAATGGATGCACACTCGAGAGTCAAACCAATGAAAATAATATGCTGTTGTCATATCCCTAGTCATAATCTGTCACATATTTAAGTTTTTACGTACATTATCACCTTTTACACGTATTTGTTTGTATGTACGCTATTACTGGAGCTAAGACAACATAATATTGTTACCATGGTTTTGACTCCCGAATATATATTCGACACAGGTAGACACAGTTAATCAACTGAAACCCACATTTCTCTCTATATAAAAAACATATAAGATATTAACGGATATAGACTTCAGAATCAAAGCAACGAAAATAATATTCTATTTTCGTAGTCCTAGTCATCACTTTTCACTCACGTTTTATGTTTGTATGTAAATTATCAGCTTCACATACATTTTTTCGTACGTACGTAATCACCTTTCACACATTTATGATCGTTTTTTTTACATTGTGGTCACCACTTATCAAGGCCCGAAAGCCACTCGGGGATAAAGGTTATTGCGTGTACAGTAATCACTAGGATAGTATCGTAGTAACCGTTAGTATTGGAGATTTGATAAAGTGTCTTAGGAATTTGTTTATGTTGGACTTGAAGACATCCAAGTTGTAGTCAGGTGGGAAACAGGCAAATGGAAGAGAGTACGTATGTTATCACCTTTCACGCATTAATATTCCTAGATACTCGTATCTTATTACATTTTACACACCTTTGTTCGTACGTACGTTATCACCTTTCTCGCACATTTATGTTTTCGCATATATTATCATATTTCGCATGCTTTTATGTTTGTACGTAAACTATCATCTTTTACACGTTTATATTCGTACGTACGTTATCACCTTTTATTTGTGTTCGTACTAATTTGCATATTTTTTAAAAACAACTTTATAAAATCACCATTGGCTTTTTTTTCTGTTTTCTTATTGAATGGTTAGTTTTATGTCACTACTGCACGCAGTTCTATTTATGCATATTTTTTACATTGCGCGTAATTGTATATTATTTGGAGCTACATTTAGAATAAATATCAATCTCTTTCTCGGAACGGACTCTACCGAACTACTTTGCCAATTTTTTTTTTTACAAAGGCATCACCACTTATCAAGGCCAAGAGGCCATTCGAGGATAAGGATTAAAGAGTGTACAGTAGTCAATTGAACAATATAGTAATCGTTAGTAATGGAAATTCGGTAAATTTGTTAACTTATATGGAACGGCCCATCAAAAAATTGTTTACATTAGACTTGAAAACAACCATGTTGTAGTCAGGTGGAAAGCAGGAAAAAAGAAGACAATTCCATAGGCGTGCTGTTCTAAGAAAGAAGCTTTGCTCATGGAATCTACGTTTAGGTTTAGGCACAGATAAAGAGTAGGGAAATTATTCATAGTATTTTCTGCTAGGTGGGTGTTTCTTGTGAAAGTTTGGCGAGTAGGGACCATAGATTGGAGCTCAGTCGAGCACTTGCCATGAAAATAACGATAAAGCAGAGACAAACTCTCAACATCTCTTCTGTGAGAAAGAGGTTGCAGGGTAGAGAAAAGGACATCCCTACGAGGCTACGAAGTCTATTTTGCACTATTTCAAGGCAGGATAAGTTATTTCTAGCAGCTTCTGCCCAGATGTCAATTTTTGGTATACATTCTTGAAACTTGATATATTGGGTATTCGGATCTGTGAAACCAAATCGATGTGAATTTAGTCGGAAAAATAGCTGCAAGGTGTCAAAATTGAAAACAAAGTGGAACTTGGCAGGTGTTGTTCGATGTAATGTGTAAGCTTTACGTATGCGCAAATATACATTTCTAGCTTTAACGACTATTATTTTAAACCTTTTCTATGCCACCTTTCACATATATTTATAATAAAATAATATTCATAATTTCAAAATACATTAAATCCACCTTAGCATTATATCAATACGATTAGTTATTTATACATTCTCCTTTAATTTTCGCTTAATCTAAATATCTTCTTAGTTTCACTAGAAATCTGTTGAATATCTTTTATTACCTCTTTGTTTGGATAATTTAATATTAACTATATTTATTAACATTTTAATTAAAATAATTTTTTTTACATTTTTTAACATTATTTTTACATTTGGGTTTCATTTATCAAGACCTTTATATATCATCTAATTTCTTATTAATTGAATTTAAAATGAATATCTGAGTTAATATCATATATTTTATAATTTAAATTATTCACATAAGATTTCAACAAATTTCAGATTAATAAGATTAAATATTATTTAAACGTCTGGTGATCAGCAACGCGTCGTCTGACCTATTTTATTTGCTTTTTTACCATTTTCCCTTTCCTTTTCTCCTTCGTTCTTTTTAACTACCCGTTAACTCATCTAAGCTTTTTCTCGCACTCACTCCCATCTCGGGCACCTCGAGACCTCTGCTTGTTCATCGGGCAATTTACGTTGAGAGAATACAATTACATTAAGTTCGTCAAAACATATTATACTGAAGTACTTGTAATACAAAATCAGGTGCGCGTCACTGAGGCGAAGGGACAGGGGCTGGGCTGTGTAGACAGTGTAAGATCTATAAGGTTATATACCCTATTTCTTAACAATTTCCAACAGGGAAAGACTAGTTGTTTGTGCACTAGCCCACATGTGGAAACAATTCTCCATGCATGAGCGAATGGTGAGTTTGTGGAGATATGTAGCACTGCAAGACGCGAGAAAATTTATAGCAAGACGGGGAAAACCTATTTTTTAAGGAGATTTATCAGTATTTTTCATGTATTTATTTCAATTTATGTCGCCTGTGAATGTTAGGCCGAGGAATTTGAATGTGGGACTCTCAGGAAGGGTGCCATCAACAATGGTAATCGGTATTTGTTAATAATTAATAAAGAAATGGAGCTAACAATTAAAATTATAGGGTCCTCTTGGTTGCATTACATATAACAATTAAAATCATAAGGTCATCTTGGTTGCATTACAGATAACAATAAAAATTATAGGGTTATCTTGGTTGCATTACAGATAACAATTAAAATTATAGGGTTATCTTGGTTGCATTACAGATAACAATTAAAATTATAGGGTCATCTTGGTTGCATTACAGATAACAATTAAAATCATAGGGTCATCTTGGTTGCATTACAGATAACAATTAAAATTATAGGGTCATCTTGGTTGCATTACAGATAACAATTAAAATTATAGGGTCATCTTGGTTGCATTACAGATAACAATTAAAATTATAGGGTCATCTTGGTTGCATTACAGATAACAATAAAAATTATAGGGTCATCTTGGTTGCATTACAGATAACAATTAAAATTATAGGGTCATCTTGGTTGCATTACAGATAACAATTAAAATTATAGGGTCATCTTGGTTGCATTACAGATAACAATAAAAATTATAGGGTCATCTTGGTTGCATTACAGATAACAATTAAAATTATAGGGTCATCTTGGTTGCATTACAGATAACAATTAAAATTATAGGGTCATCTTGGTTGCATTACAGATAACAATTAAAATTATAGGGTCATCTTGGTTGCATTACAGATAACAATTAAAATTATAGGGTCATCTTGGTTGCATTACAGATAACAATTAAAATTATAGGGTCATCTTGGTTGCATTACAGATAACAATTAAAATTATATATCCCCCCCCCCCAAAATGTAAGAAATGATTATGATTCTGGTAGGTTTTAATGTACTTTTTAACATACTAAAAGTTTTAAAAGTATACCCACCCCCATCAGAAGATGACCGCCTAAACTTTGAACAATCACAAGTCAAAAACTGTCAACACAAATTTGATGATTGTGGTGTCTATTGCTACATTTTTTTGGGTCAAAGAACATATTAAGACAATTAGAGATATAATTCAGCTATTAAATCATTATGAAAGTGAAATCTTGACCTTAAGATGTTCACTATCACCTTACACACATGACAATTAAAATGTATACAAAGAAAAAACATGGAAACACACTTTGATGAACTGGTTGTTTCGTTTTATAACAGATCAACTCTTTTCCTGTTACTTAATTCCGAATCTATTAATTTTGGCAAAAAAAAAAAAAATAGAAAAAAAGAAAAAAGATTTTGTTCCTCATGGTGTTTATATCTTCAAATATTTATTCATACTGTTTGATTTGTTGTTTCGTTTTTTGACATATAAATGTTATTTTGACATATAAATGTTATTTTGACATATAAATGTTATTTTGACATACAAATATTATTTTGACATATAAATGTTATTTTGACATACAAATGCTATTTTGACATACAAATGTTATTTTGACATTTAAGGTTATTTAATGTCAAATCCTTCATTTTACTCAAAGTTGGTATGATTAAACTTCTTCATAGCTCCAAATAACAAACTTTGGTTTTTGTTTTCAACTTTTCAGCTCTTCAAAGAGGAGGAAAAAAAAACAATGATAACAGCAATGTATGGTACATTTTAGGTCAGGAAACGAGTATCTTCAGACAGCCTGATCTAGTAGCACCAGGTCAACTCAAACACTTTTTCTACCTGTATGAAAGCAAGTACGTCCAAGTACGGAGTTCTGTTGCCACATTTGGGCAGGAGTTGCTAGCGGCACGTTACCATGCATTCACAGAGTTCAAAATAGACTTCATATCCTAGTAGAGGGATGCCTTTTTCTCTTCTCTTCAACCTCTTTACCACAGAAAAAAAAACATTGCGAGCCTGTCTCTGCTTTATCATTATTTTCATGGCAAGTGCTCGTCTGAGTTTCAATCTATGGTCCCTCCCATGTCAAACTTTCACGAAGAACACTCGTCTAGCTGAAACGACTATCAATAATTTCCCCCACTTTTTTTCTGTGCCTAAACTTAAACGTAGATTCCATGAACAAAGCTTCTTTCTTAGAACTGCACGCCTGTGGAACTCTCTTCTGTGTCCCTGCTTTCCAGTTGACTATAATATGGTTGTC
>NC_136496.1:20982650-21027650 GCF_053919585.1 Euprymna scolopes | reverse complement strand
TGTGTGTGTGTGTGTGGATATATGTATATATATAATAAATACAAACATTTATATATAATAAATTTACATATATATAAACACGCACACATATGTATATATATATATATATATATATATATATATATATATATATATATATATATATATGTGTGTGTGTGTGTGTGTGTGTGTGTATGTGTGTTTGCGTGTATGCGCGCACACCGCCCTGTGTTGTCCGAATGTAAACTGTGCTGGAATATATATTTTAATTTATGCAAAGTCCGTATTTATTATCATATAAATAATCCTTCTATTCATTATTATATTTTACCCAATACATAGTAGTGATTTCAAAAGTTAAAAATCACTTGGGTACCATCAGCTAGAATCAAAACCAATAAATTAAGCAGTGCATATGACTGAAGTGCACATGGATATGAAAACTTTCAAAATCAAACGGAACACTTTAAGTTGGCTAACCCTAACCCGAAGTTATTGCATTCGATTCATTTCGAGTTTTTTTTTAATTGAGTTCTTTGAGATATTAATGAAAGAGTTCTACTTCAAAGGTATCTGTGTATGTATGTATATGCAAAATGAACATTATATATATGTGTGTATATATTACGTTCGAGTGTAAAAAGAAATTTGCCGTATTCGCGAACGTTTTCGACCTCGATAAGTCGTCCTCAGGTGAATGATGAAAAAGTAATGAAAATAAGGAAATGAATTGAATGGGAAGACGATTAAAATCATTTAAAATCGTTTAAAATACTTAAAGTTATTTAAGCGTGCGATCCGCTTCGTATTGAGCTTGGTTAATGGTTGTGGTTTTAATACGGATAAACTAGGCTTCAAAAATTGTGAGGCGTACATCACAGTGTGGGGCAGCTAAAATGGTAGTGTTTTTTTTATTAGTATGTCACTAAATTTAGTTTTGGGAGTGTCGTGTGCTGTGAGGTGTTGATAAATCGAGCCATTCGTGGAAGATCAGTGACATGTTAGTCGACGAGAGATGCTGGGTCGAGACACATTTTCCTATGGGGCATTTTGTTCAATAACCCTCCATATTTTTTGGCATAATAATAAAAAATAAACGGAAATATTTGGAAGCTGACCTCTTTATTTAGTCTAGAGTTAATTACACGTCATTATAGTTACATTTTGTATGCGATGTTTTAAACCGACGCATTTCATATAATGTATATATTGAAGACTTTAGCTTCCAAATAATCGTGTGGTTGTTATTACGATTTGTTACGCAAAAAAAGAAATTACGGAATTTTATTAAAAGAAATCTGCTGCCGAAATAAAAACGTAAGTAAAAAATAAGTTCGTTATATTTCGTTCAATAAACATCCGTATTTTTTTGCCCACAAATATCATCAAATCGCATGGAAAAGATTAAATAGTTTCCAAATAAACTTCCTTATATTTTTAATTTTCTGTTTTTTTTTTTTTTTTTTTTTTTTTTTTTTTTTGCTGGAGAAACGTTAATGTGAAAGATGAAAATATTTGGAAGATAAGTAAAATTGTTATAAAAAAATAAGTTCATATTTTTCATTCAATAAACTTCCGTATTGTTTCGGCATAATAATAATAATAATAATAATAATAATAATAATAATAATAATAATAATAATAATAATAATAATAATAAACGCAAATATTTGGGAGCTAAACTATTCAATTTAGTCCAGAGTTAATTACACGTCATTATAATAATATATTGTGTGCTTGTGTAAATTTGTGATGTTTAAAACTGACGCGTTTCATATATATTCATATATATATAATTTATAGATTGGAAATTGGAAAGATGTTGATAGGTCTATGTATGTAATAGCCAGTTAAGGGCGCGGTAATTACATAATCTGTGGAACGTGTAGAATTCTTGCTGGTGACAACTGGTAGCGGTGGTAGGACTAAATATTTAAAGAAATGAATAGAGACTCCTTCCTCTAAAGATGTTGCGATTGTGATTGTGTTGCTTGTAGAAGTCAATGCAGCATTATATTATTACGACTGAATGTGCTTATATTGATGTTCGAAAGCTACGTGAGATAGTGGTGGCTATTTGCTTACATGTATTGAATTTGTATATGACATCTTTTCTTCTTTCTACTACTTGTCACAATAGAGACATTTCGATCCCATCTCTATTCTATCGTTATTTTTATGCCTAGTGCTCGACAGAGCTACACTCTACGCAATTCCTTGAAAAACATTCATGCCCAGCTACAACTATTATAAAAAAATCCCGCTTACTCTATATCAATGCCTAAAACTAAACAAAAAATCCACAAGTAGAGCTTTTCTTCCTAGAACTGTTCGTCTATGGAACACAATACCGCGGAGCTGCTTCCTAACTGAATATAAAATTCTTGTTTTGAGATACAACGTAAATAAGTTCTTGATGGGCGGTCATCTTAAATAAAGTAATTTCCGTCGAATCGATCATCACACGATGTCTTATCTGACACTTAACCTTTATCCTTGCGTGACCTTAAAAGCGGTGACTTCATATATTAAATATAGGAATCCCAGAAAACGTTAGATGGATCGAAGAAACAAACAAAAGGTGGACTACGGTATGTTAGAAATCAAATGCTATTGACTCAAAATATTTCAATAGCAGATTTTAAAAGTCTCATTAGAAAATTAACTGGGTCAAATATTTAAGTCAGATTAAAATGTAAAAACAATATTTTTACAGTTTTTTTTATTATATAATATATGACTGGAATGTTTAGTTTAAGTAAACAAACAGAATTATAGTTACCAAATCAATGACTGACCTGCATCTCCTGTTAGAGAACTGATCTAAGACGGAACACACGGCAGGACAGTTAGTCAGTTGTGGAGTTAGAGAGAGAGAGAGAGAGAAAGAGAGAGAAAGAGAGAGAGAGAGAAAGAGAGAGAAAGAAAGAGAGAGAGAGAGAGAGAGAGAGAGAGAGCTGTCCGCCAGTCGTCCGACTGACCGATTAGTGCGATATAGAACCATCAGAGAAATACGTTTAACTCGGAAAAAATGAATTGATATCATATAAAGAAAATATAACTTCTGCGTTTGGCGTTTTAATTTGGAGGGGAAATGTTTTATTGTATAGACTCTTCAGAGTCAGGACGAATTAATGGAAGAAGGTATGTGTCCTTTTGTCTGGTGTGCTAGGTGATGTTATTCTTAAAAAAAATTTTTTTTTAAAGAACTTCCCTCTTTTATGCTATTGTCCAATTATTGAACTGTTTGTTGAATGTCTACACGAGCCACAATATAAATACAATCACAGATATATAGCACGTTATAATTCGCTATGAACGCTTATGTACGCATTATACTTACATTTCAGAGATACAATTATATATCCGTTATATAGACAGATATATAAAATATAGCATAGGAAATACATTCTATCATAAAATGCTTCCCTGTATATGATACATGGAAAATCGCCACTCAAGGATAAGAGCGAATTGGTACCATGATGATCGATGATGGCGAAAATTGGATAGGTTAAGTTATTTTAGAGAGCGGTTCACCAAGAACTTGTTTGCATTGGATTTGAAAAGGACCATGTTATTGTTAGCTAGGAAGCATCTCCGCGGTATTGTGTTCCGCAGATAATCAGTTCTCAGAAATAAGCTCTGCTTATGAAATTATCGTTTACTTTTAAGTACAGATATATAGTGATTGCAGCTAGACGAGTGTTTACCGCGAATGCCTTACAGGGAAGACCGTGGAGTAAAGCTCAATTTAGCACATGTCATAAAAATAACGACAGAGCAGAGAGCCTAGCAACATCTCTTCTATGCGATAAGAAAAAAGGATTTCAAAGTCAGCATTGTATCCTGCCTGTGGCGGAAAGATACTTAGCAGCAACTATCCGTATGTGACAACAGTATTCCATGTATTAGAAGTGTGATTGGACGAAATAGGTTCGTAGAACTAATTCCATAGTGCGTGAATGCATCTATTTGACCAATCACACAACTCTGACATAGGAGCGTGGGCGTGTCTTTGTGATCATGCGAAATACGTGGAGACACTATTGAAATCAAGAGAGCTTAAAGAAAAAAAAAGAAAAAAGATAATTTAAATCACCTTCATCCCCCGAACTTTTTTGTAATAGCCTTTTTTTTAATTCTTAGATTTATTAAATTATCCTTCAAGAGGAATGCCTGCTTCTTTGATTAAATGAAGAGGTAAAAAGTTATTCTAAAACGCATTCTAAGGCTGTTGAGATTTTCTTTTGGTTGCGAGTAGCGGGGGCGGGGTCTCGTCTGAGAGAAATAACAAAATATTTCAAACTATTACATCTTTTTTTCATAGTAGAAAATTTGATTTTGATTTTTATGCTTTATATTTAGCGAGTCTTCTTTTCCCCTAGAGCATCTTAGACTTTTAAGTGTCTCTATCTATCTATCTATCTATCTATCTATCTATCTATCTGTCTGTCTATTTAAGTCCTTCATTCTTTCTCTCTCTTTTTGTCTCTTTTCCTCTCTCACTCTATACTGTCAGTATCTTTATACCTCAGTATGTACGTGTATATTGATGCCCTACCTATTTATCTAAGTCAAAGTCTATCTCCTTATCTATATAGCTATCTCAGTCTCTCCCAACTTTTATCTCTATCTATCTATCTATCTATCTATCTATCTATATCTATCTATCTATCTATATCTATCTATCTATCTATCTATCTATCTATCTATCTATGTCTGTTTATCTACCTGTCTATCTATTTATCTATTAATCTAGCGAGCGAACTATCTAAATCTCATTTTCATTCTATATTTCTGTCCTCTTTAGCTCTCTGTACATCTCTAACAAAGCACGGACGTGCGTAGAGAAGCAGCAGCAGCTATACTATGCAAATGACCGAGCCGTGTTCGAGGTGACGTCATAGCGAGGAAGCAGGAAAGGAAAAGATTACAAAAACGTGGCTCAACAAAAACAGAAAAAAAAACGACGTGTTACACACGTAGTCCGAGAGCGACAAGGAAAGACGCGTCCTAAACATGGCCGAACAAAGACAGAGTACCACGTGTTCGAACACAGTAGAATCTTGTTAAGCACGTTGGAGTGCGAGAAGAGACAAGGCGTTATTCTGTTAGTACTTGTAAATAGATTTCTGTGGTTTGACTGGAAAAAAAAGGGGAATCGAATTCTTACATTGTCGTTGTTTCGTTGCAGCTGTCTGCCTACAACGTGTGGGTCCGTGTGTTATCATGTAACGTGTGGGTCCCGTTTGTTTTCATGTAACCGCTACATCACATATCTCTTTTTCTCTCTGGTTATCTATCTTGAACGCTATCACGTGATCTATCTCGTGATCTATCTGCAACCCCTTATCTATCTCTCACAAATCCCTGTTTTCTTGTTTTTATTTGAAGCTTTTCCCAATTTAATTATATTCTGGTATTTTCGTTATTTCTGTATCCTGTTCCATCTTTGCCTGCTCCCTCTCTCTCTCTCTCTCTTTCTTCTCCGTTTTCCCTTCTTTTCTTTATCTTTCTTATTTCGTTTTTCATGTTTTCTTTTCTTTTTTTTATTTCATTTTTCATATTTTCTTTTTTCTTTCTATGTGTCTCACGACACTGTATTAATATAATATAATTACTTTCTCTCTTTCGCATTCCTTCGCTTTCTCTCTGTTTATCTTTCTATTATTTCTCTCTCTCTCTCTCACTTTTCCTCACTCTTTCCTATTCAACTCGGGTGTCTCTTTTTCCTTATATCATCTTTACTTCGTCTATTACTCCTTATTTCTTTTTACCCCTCTCTTTCTCTCTGTCTAGCTTTCTATATTTTCTTTCTCCCTTTCCCGTTATATATATATATATATATATATATATATATATATATATATATATATATATATATATATATATATATATTTGCTATACATGTATATATATATTTGCTATATATATATATATATAAATATATATATAATATATATATATATATAAATATATATATAATATATATATATATAGATATATATATATATATATATGCTATATATATAAATATATATATATATATAAATAAATATATATATATATATATATATATATATATGTATATATATATATATATATATATATATATATATATATATATATATATATATATATATATATATATATATATCTCGTTCCTTCTAATAAGGCCCTCCTCCTGAATCCTCCGACCTCTCCTCTCACTATTCTCCATCTCCCCTTCTCCGCGTCTACTTTTTGTTGAATCTAAAGAAAAAAAAAGCTATACTATACACGATAAAAAACTATAAAAATGAAGTACCCGAAATGCCTAAAAGAATCAAAGTAAAAAAAAAAAAAAAACATTCATGCAATTTCTTTAACTTCCAGCGATGAAAGAGAATTTCTTTCTTCAGCCTCCTCAATCATCCCGCCAAAAAAAAAAAAAGACAAAAAACAAAAAAACAAAAAAGAAGAAGAATCGGTAAACGCACGCAGCCATATTGTTTTTGTTTCTTTCCATCAAAAGTTATCCGTTTTCGCTTTTGTTCTTTTATAGAATAAGAAAAGCCTTTTCGTGTTCGGCGAAATCTTCTCTGATGGCGGCGTTGCCATCTTCAATTCTCAGAATTTCTTATAATAAATCGTTGTTGTGGCCTTAATTTCGCAGAAAAAGAATCATCACGCCTCGCCTACCAAAAGTGGGGAACAAAAGAAAAAAACAAACAAAAACAAAAAAAAACACTGAACCCAGCATCATAATACCCCAAAGAACTTCCGCGAAGCGAACATTCGAGTAAACTCGAACACCTTTCATGATATAGAATTTTGCCTCTGAAACGTACGCATTAACATTTCAGCATGCAGCAATAGTGAACTATATCTCTGTCTTTACTATTATATAATAAAGTTCATAATACGACGTAGATACTTACACGCATTTACACATACATGAATATAGAGATAAACTATAAACCCCACTATTCAACATGTACGTCGTTATGAAACGTATTCATATACACACACAATGTAACACAGGCTTCTCCTGTAGGTAGAAGTCCCACGGGAATATCAAGTTCACAAGCGGCCCTAAGTCACATGTATATCCCGGTTGACAACGTTAGGCTTTTGCATTTTTTGCAATGAGGTGTCGATGTCTTCCTACACACAGCGCCTAGTCTTCTCATTTTTTTAAAACTCACGTTCACTCCATAAGAAGGCATAACGCCTATTGAACGTAAGGGGCTACTATTTGGGACCATACGTAGAAAATTTTAACAAGGTTTTTGTTTACGTTACATTTAAACTTCTGCATATCAGTACACCAAGAGGAGCAGGTAGCAGGAAGGGAATTCCAAAATCTGGCATTTAGGGACCTTTAACAGTGAAGGGGTGAGATTTTATTGCTAAGCGGGTTTGTCGGGGATATTTACATCGAGGAGATACACGTGCAACGAGTTCATTGGAGCACATTACATTAAAATACCTGTAAAACAGGCATAGCGATACAACACTGCGGCGATGGGACAGGGATTGGAGCTTAGTTGACAAAGTGGGACCTATTAGATTGAAAACTCTTTTTTGGACTCTATCCAATAGGGAGAGCCCAGATGTGACTACGATACTCCATACATGAGCGAATGAATGGTGGCTTGTAGAGATACAGTAATAAAAATTGTCACCCATCCAGTATTGACTGGGTTCAATGTTGCTTAAGCTCGGTTATCTAACAAGAGCCAGTGTGTTCAACGTGATTATGCCGCATATTGTTGTATATAAATACAAGAATCATATTTTTACGAGAGGTCATGAGATCTAGCTAGTATTCCTCTGTTTTTCACAATCCAGTTATTTGAATACCTACGTTTACATACTGTAGCAGTCTATATCGCAAAGTTGACCAAGACAAAGCGTAACTCACTTTTTCGTGCAGCAACAACATTTATTTCCGCATTCTCCTGCCACGCATGACTTCTCGCTACGGCTGTGAGTCTCTCACGTGATCGTTTATTCTAACGTGCTCTTTCTCTCCTTTTTATAGTTTTTTTCCCCTTGCAATGACGTCATTTCGGATTTCGTATGCATTTGCATATCCGCCTCCGCGCTCTGTTCCGTATGCCGTACAAATATAATATATAACCTATGTATATTTTTCTGGGGTTATTATGCTCGAATATTTGAGAATAGCCTGCGTAACTCTAAGATTAACAGATTTTATATCTGCAGCTGCTGCATTAGTGATAAGAATAATTGAACAAATAGGGATGGAAACAAAATATTAAGAGAATTAAATAATACAATAACGTGACGTTTTAAATTATGTCAAATATCGACACAAAAGACAAGTGCATTAATCGCAAGAGCAGTTGTCGGTTTCACTTATCGGTAAGCGCAATACAAGAAGTAGAGCATATTTAGTCTTTCAGAGATATACTGTTTCGTGGCTTTACAGCTTTTTGGTGTGGTTAGACAAACAACTTCCTTGAGTCAGGATTGAAACTTGATAGGTTAGACGCTAGACGACAGTTGGTGCTTTTAACTCATTGGCCAACCTCTGCCCCCTCCCTCTCTTCTCTCTCCCCCTCTCTCTCTCTCTCTCTCTCTCTCTCTGTATATATATATATATATATATATATATATATATATATATACGGTGAATTCCTTCATTCTTGAGATACTATGGATACCTATTGTAAGAGTGCCTGCGCTGGAAATTTTTGTGGCAAGAGTTGCGCAATAATCAACCACACCTCTCTTGAGTCGACATTGTTAAATAGCAGTGGCAAGTGGAGGTCCAGGACGACTGGAACCAATGGCGAGATAAGCGGAAAGCACATACAGCGCCTAGATTTTCCAAATGGTCACTCATCAGGTACTATCCAGGTTCAACGTTGCTTAACTTTGATGATCTGACAAGAATCGGTGTGTCAACGTCATTATGCCGTGATTCTCTCTCTCTCTCTCTCTCCCTCTCTCTCTCTTTATATATATATATATATATATATATTTAGGCAGCATTTTTTCATTCAAGCAAATATTATTAAATACAACGGAGACTTTTTTTCTTATAATTCTTTTTTTAATTTTTCAATTTTTCGTATTGTCTTTTTTGTTTCAAAATCAAAAATATTAATAAAGGATCCATACATGTTGCTGTTACGAGCGCTTTCGATTCGTCCATGAATCATCATCAGGTGTTAAAAATACAGGATTGCGAAAATGAGGATTGAAAATGAAAACTAAAATATATATAGTCAGTGATGAGTTAAAATAAAAGTCGATTAAGAATAAAAGTCGATTAAAAATTCGAGTGTTAATAATGTTTAGAATAATAACGTTAGCCAACACCGCAATGCAAACCCCATTAATATATTTTACCAAAATCAAATGACGCCTAATTTCAGAATCGAAGAAAATGCAATAAAAAATATTATACGAAGATACTTGACGCCTGTTGATAGTAATTTTAAAATTAAATTTATTATCTATTATAGGAAATTTCGAACACAAAACCTTGTGGTTAAAAACAACTCTTCACCGGCGATAAAAGCGTTGGAACAAACCAATGTAGTGTATAAATTTAAATGCTCTATTGGAGAATGTAACTCCAAAAATAATACATACATTGGGCATACAACAACAACGTTGTCCCGGCGAATAACTATGCACCTTAACGACACAAGCGCGATTTACAAACATTTAAAAAAAGAACATAGCTGTCCCCCCCTCCAATGTTAGAAAGGCCCTCGTTGACAACACAAAAATTATACAACGGGAAAATAATGTAAAAAAATTAAAGATTCTTGAAGCGTCGTACATTAGAACTCTTCAACCTAATATAAATGACATTGCATTTCAAAAAAGTAGTAACGTTCTGAAATGTCTTGCGTAGTCCGTGTTGGACGGACTTCGTACATGGTGTCTACGAACTTGCTGGTTTTAACACTCGAATTTTTAATCGACTTTTATTCTTAATCGACTTTTATTTTAACTCATCACTGACTATATATATTTTAGTTTTCATTTTCAATCCTCATTTTCGCAATCCTGTATTTTTAACACCTGATGATGATTCATGGACGAATCGAAAGCGCTCGTAACAGCAACATGTATGGATCCTTTATTAATATTTTTGATTTTGAAACAAAAAAGACAATACGAAAAATTGAAAAATTAAAAAAAAAAGAATTATAAGAAAAAAAGTCTCCGTTGTATTTAATAATATTTGCTTGAATATATATATATATATATATATATATATATATATATATATATATATATATATATATATATATATATATATATATATATATTAGAATGTGTGAGGGCACTTCTCAACCTATATACTCAACGGATCTTTGATCTACAGACTTGAAACTTGGTATGTGGGGTATTTAGACATGTAGAAAACATTTGAAGTCGTTTTCATCCGGAAAAAAATGCAGTTAAGAGGTAACAATTGAAAAATTAGTACGTGAGAGTGATCTCATTTTCATCTGTTTGTCAACTATTTCTCGAATGCGCATGCATGAACAGTTAACATGACAGGTTGCTTATGGTAAGAAAAAGTAGATGTGTCAAGCTGGCCTAACGGTTATCATACTTGACTCACTGTCTTCAGGTTTTGATTTCGATCTCAACTCGAGTATCATTTTTTTACTTACAAGAAATGAACTGTCCGGAAAAACATAACACTCGCAGGCACATGCCTCAGTTTCTTTCAACTTCATGTGTCAGGAAATAGTTCAAATATAAGAAAGAAATATGGTAAATCATATTGTAGACACGTTTTACCGGAAGTGAGGGTCAGCTGATCGGATCTGCGTGTGATGTTGGGTTTTGGACG
This sequence comes from Euprymna scolopes, assembly GCF_053919585.1. Lineage (NCBI taxonomy): Eukaryota > Metazoa > Mollusca > Cephalopoda > Sepiida > Sepiolidae > Euprymna > Euprymna scolopes. The sequence continues at coordinate 21,016,837 of NC_136496.1, read as the reverse complement.
TAAAGAAGAGCGGACGGCTTAACAGGTCGTCCCCTTCCCTTCACGGGGGGGGGGCTGACGTGTGTGAAAATAAGACCTCGAAGTAACCACGCAAGCAAAGACATTCACTTTCGATTCTTTTGGGATCGACATCTGGAAGGTGAATAAAAAACTATATAAAACCATTCATCGTCTTGGAGTGAATGAATATTCGTCCAAAACAGGTTTCCAGTCTCCCCTCCAAGAACGAGATGAATTCCAGGTAAACAAGATCAACGACACATGAAGAAGGTATGACAAAAAATACATGTACCCCCCACACACATTTCCTCTCTTATAGATAAAAAAGAATAATTTTTACAGGGGAATGTTTCAAGTTACTCCGGCAAGGGAGATAATAAAATTTCAGCAAATAATTTCTTCTTAAAAAAAAAACAGATTTATTATAATCTGGAGATGTAGCTTAGTGGTGGATCATTCGATTATAAATCGAATGATTGATCCTTTGTACAAGCCCAGGTATACCTCACCATTTTATTTTAATTTTTTCTTATTAATGAGTTCAATTTATGGTTGATAGTGCTTGACCTGTCTTCTTTTTCTTTGCATGTCTTTGTTGTATTCTGCAAAATCTTTTAAGCTGGGCAGTAAAGGGCAGACCATGCAGTATTGCAGTGTATGGTCCACCTATAAACATTTGCAGACGGTTAGGTCAGTTTTGTAGCTGCATAGAAAATTTGATCACTCCATTCTAAGTTTTTGTTAGCTGTCCTGTTAAATAATTAAATTGTGACCAATTTCCACCATTACCAATAATCACAGTGTTGCATCACCTGCCACGTGACACTCATTAACTGTTAGGAAATTGCATCACCTGCCACGTGACACTCATTAACTGTTAGGAAGTTGCATCACCTGCCACGTGACACTCATTAACTGTTAGGAAATCAGTCGAATATAAGAAAGAAATATGGAAAATCATATTGTAGACCCGTTTTACCAGAAGTTAGGGTCAGCTGATCAGATCGGCGTGCGAGTCACGTGATCCGGTTAGCTGGAGAGAGTGAGTTTGGGTTTGGACGTAGAGAACAGTGGACGGCTTAATAGGTCGTCTCCTCCCCTTCACTTGAGGGGGGGGGCGCTGACGGGTGTGAAAATAAGACCTATTCTAGCAAAGACATTCATTTTTCATTCTTTTGCGATCGACATCTGGAAGGTAAATAAAAAACTATATAAAACTAATCATCGTCTTAGAGTGAATGAATATTCATCCAAAACATGTTTCCAGTCTCCCCTCCAAGAACAGGATGAATTCTAGGCGGACAAGACCAACGACACATGAAGTTAAGGTATGTCCAAAATACATGTATCACACACACAACCGCATATGAATAATTAGAAATGAATATATCACAAATAGACGGCAACATTTAAACGATCATACAACGGTACCCTTTTATGATACCAACGACATAACACATTGTGATTATTATGAGGCGAGGGTAATTATGTAAAGTAAACCCTATTGGAGTCCAAAATGGATAAATAAAAAATAGACAGATTTTTGGCCTGAGAGGTAGTTTTTGTTTTCGGAGTCGCGTTGTCCGTGTACGTTTTTGACGGGCGTTGTTTGTGTCTCGTATTGTCGGTGAGTAAGGGAACCAAGTATTATTGGTACTTTTAATGGGAAGACGGCCCGTCACATACTGTCGATGAAAAGAAGAAACAACGATTACTGCTATTTCTACTGGTAATATTGTCGATAAAAGGAATTAAATAACCAGGCAGATATAAACGATCCTGGTCCATTTCCAGGTTTACAGTAAAATAAATAAACATATTCTTCATAGTCCGATCATACATCGGTACCCTTTTATGATACCAACAATGTTATTTAAGGAATTTAATGTTACGTTTAATATATACGGTGCTTCTATTTATTACAAATAAGAATTCAGCATTAATTAAAATATAATATTTATGCGTATTTTACGACCGGGCAACGCCGGGCGGCCTGTTAGTATATACTATCTAGACGACAGTTTATACTAACTACTCAACCCTGCCAATATCTTCACCTCTTTAACGAGGTAACATTCAATTAAATAGCTAACTAGCATTCAATGAACTTATATATCGATCGAGCTATCTACCTTTATATATATATATATATATATATATATATATATATATATATATATATATATATATATATATATTAATATATGTGTGTGTGTGTGTGATGCGGGGTTCGAATCGTTCGACTAGTATTAATCGTGACACCCTGCACTGAAGATTCCCGAAAGGATTAAACACTAGTGTCTGTAGGTATTTAATTATCATAGTAAAAAAATAATTATGACAGCCCCTTTAAGAAATTCGTTTCTTATCGTTGAGCACTTTCAGTTGAATTAAAGTCGGTGAATTTAGCTCTTATGCATAGATCATCCTATAACGATTAGATCACTCTCTGGCTGAGGTAAAGAACATTTAAAATTAAAATGTTTAAAATTCGACGTTATTTCAAGCGGTTAATGGTAGCCGAATGGATTAGGTCTTCGCTAATCGAGCCAGAGATGCCTCGTGATGCGGGGTTCGAATCGTTCGACTAGTATCAATCGTGACACCCTGCACTGAAGATTCCCGAAAGGATGAAACACTAGTGTCTGTAGGTATTTAATTATTATAGTAAAAAAATAATTATATATATATATATATATATATTTCTACAAATACTCCTGCTACAGAACTTCTGATAAATATATTATTTTCACTTTGACTTTCCATGTCTCACTGACTTTAGCAAATAGGGTGCATACCTTTATAACTATTTGCTAATATTTTCACTCCTCTGATGAGATGGTAGACATCGAAACCCTATAGGTTAAGGAGATAAACTTTCTAAAACATTCTTTGTCTTGCTTAGAATAATAAAAATTCTTTGATATGAAACTCAACCACTTCATTTCATTTCAATGAGAGTTTTTTGAAATTCATTGAATTACAATTTAATTTATTTGCTCTATCTTGAATATCGAGCAATTCTCGTTTAGATGGGATAACGTATAGAATATTACTGCCAGTAATATTTTGTAAACCTACAATCTCACGTTTACATAACCACTGATTGTTAAATAAAAACTACTCCGAAGTATATATATATATATATATATATATATATATATATATATATATATATATATATATATATATATATATAAATATATATATATATATATATATATATATATATATAATTATAAATAAATAAAAGTGTTCACAACGGATTGAAAAACTTGTTGGGAATAGTTGTAAGCGTCTCTGAGGAGTGACTAGATGGAAGATTTACAGTTCTATGGACGAGAGGTAATTGTTCATCCTTTCACGAAACAGCTGTAAGAGCTTAACGCCAAAATAAGTGAATTTCTATTCATGTAGCTTGTGATTTTATTCAATTTACGTATTATCCATTTACATAAAATGTTATTATCTATTTTCAGTATTTACTTCAAAAGTGCTCAATAAATGAGCAGAAGTATACAGTATATATATATATATATATATATATATATATATATATATATATATATATATAATTTGTAAACTGTCTCTAACTGTGTCAAACTTAGGACTGTCTGTAAATTGCTATAAACTATCGTAATCTGTCGCAAAATTCACTACCACTCTAAAAACTAACTTTAAATAAATTGTCCGATCTTTTATCCCATTTAATGCCACACCTTGATCAACAATATTTTCAGCTGCCTTTGTATTCTTTCGTGCACGACATTCTTTTCCGTTGTTTTACTAATGTTGTATTGTCGTATCATAAAGGATATGAGTGTTTGTTGCGTTATCTCTAGTAATGGATTAGAAGAGACGACGTGTATATATATATTTATGTTGTATCATAAAGGGAATCGTATGTGATCGTCTAGTTAGAGTTAATGTCGTGTGTGATGTGTGACATGTATTTTAAGAACCTACCTCTGCTTCTTCGATGTTGGACCATCTGGAATTTCTCGTCCTGGAGGGAGACTTGATACCTGTTTTTGGATGAAGATTCAATCACTCCAAGACAATGAATTGGTTCTATAGTTTATTTCACTTTCCCAGATGTCTTGCAGAAGGTGGAAAGTGAATCCGGCCTGTGTGGGTTCTTCTTCTACACACGTCAGCGTTCGTCCCTCCCAACCAGTGAAGGGGAGGAGACAACAGGAAGCCGTCCGTTCTCTTCTAAGTCCAAATCAAATCTCCACGATTCAGCCAACCTGATCACGTGGACTCACACGCAATCCAATCAGCTGATCTTGACTTCCGGTCTACGTGTCTAACTATATGATTTAAACCCCCCCCTCTCTCTCTCTCTCTCTCTCTCTCACTCGCTCTCTATCTCTCTTGGTCCATTCTCTAACACTAAGCTCACCTCCTATAACCTGTATTCAACTGATCAACTTATTTCTTCGTTTTTTTTTTAAATAATTTTTTCTCTTTTTTTTCTTTCTAACACTTTAGCTTTTTTCTTTTTATCACCATAAAATGCAACAACAACAACAACAACAACAACAACAACAACAACAACAACAAACCGATCAAGTAATTTAAAAACGGCTAACGTAAAGTACATAATGCTTTGAAATTTCACGTCGTCTCTTATTGCCACGAAATCCGTTTTTATCGGTTTCTGGCTGTTTTTGACGTATTAAACTTAATGGAAGCATGCGCATTTCTGTGTGAATACACACCATTTTACATTGAAAAAATATATTTTCTAAATAAATTCAATCGTGTCAAAGTCGATGCAAACTATCCTTCGTGCAGAAGAGTGTAAGTTACGCTGATATTTGTCAGAAATAGCTTTAGATATGGAATCAATTTGCCAGACACTTCACGTGTTCATTAATTCCCAACTGATATTCTATAGAAGTCTTTCCTATTCCTTAATGACTGCCTGCGGTCACTCAGAAATACTCTTGAGACGCTATTGTGTTCACGTGATATAAAAATAAATATGCTAAAATATTTCCAATCTTGCAAGATTCGGTGTTTTCATCTACTTTGCTGTTTGCATGGATTCAAAATAGCATTTACTCTACACCGAACAAATGAAAGGCAGATTAATTGATATCAACTGATTTTCTAATAAATACAACATAATAACGTTAATACACCGGTTCCCGTTAGATTAACGAAGTTAAGCAACGATGAACCCGCCCCAGTACCATGCGAGTGACAATTCGAGAATACTAGGTGCTGTATGTATTTAGGTGTTCGGATATGTATAATCCGATAAAATACCTCTGGGAGCTGAACGTTCCTATCTTGCTTAGTTACAAGTCACTCTTGGGCAAAGTGTGCCTGGTAGCCTTCTCCTAATATAGGAAATACCCCCCCCCAACAGACACGACAAGCAGCAAAATCCCACCCCTTCACGGTTGAGATAACTAGATGTAAGAGAGCCTTCTACTCCAGCAGTTTCTTCCCCAGAACTGCTGGACTTTAGAATTCCCTTCCGAGTTCCTGCTTCCACAACTGTACTGACATACGTAACGTGAACCGACATCTTGCCACCCAACTCCCCTCATAGTACCCCTGTAGCTTATGTCCCTGATAGTAGACCCTTACATCAAAGTGGCAACGTGCCTTGCTTGGGGTAAAAATGTAATAATAATAATAAAAAGAATAGATGGAGCGCGTCGGTCGTGGTAAAGGCGAGCTACATGAGAAAATAAAATTCTGATGAAGAACTAAAATCCGAAGAGAAAGAGTCACGAACCAGCATGGAAGTAGGAAGGATAAGAAAACTGTTATGATAATGTTCATGTCAGTGTGCAATAATGCCCGCTGAAGAGAATTTGAATGCCTCTTGGAAAGAACTTGAATGCCTGCTAGACATTATCCTAGAGCTCTATGGCCTTTCTTTACAGGGGTTTGTCAGGATAACTTGGCATGAGGATACTTTTCCATAGAAGTAAACCCTGACTAAATATTCAAATTCAAATAGTGTTCGTAGGTCATATAAGATCTTCTCACTCTGGCTAACTCACATCAGCTTTTAAGAGAAATGTTTCACATTCTCCAAGTGATTTTATATCAATACCAAACAGCTAGTTACTTCACCAGAGAGGGTGAATTCTTGTCCTGGAATCCAACAGACTAAAAAGAAATTAAAAGATCAATTGGGGGGGGGGAGAGGACAAATACGTTCTGTACTTCTTTTCTAAGTAAGTGTTTTAGAGAAAAAGAATTTAGTGCAATATTCGAATATCAGTATATCTCATATGGACTTCAAGTGATAGACCCAGGTAAAAAGCCCTTTGATTTCTAAGAACTTCAACTTAAGGAAAGATAAACAAATTATAACCAGAGATAGCAAGACATAGAAGTTACTTCGCTATAACCAGACATTAAAACAAGAACGCACATTCATAAGCATCTATTTTTAATTTAAAAGTAAATCCTATTTAAATTCTGCACGTAACAAAATAATGAATGGTATTTAAAATTTACACATGACAGACCACTGAATGCAATTTATACTTTAAACTGGCACTAACGATAATGTCATTACAAAGGAAAGCTTGAATATATATTAAACCATAATCGTGACTGTTGTAATATTTTTGATATAATATTTACTATGATCACAAAGATTTGGACGCTAGCAACCTATCAATATCGACAATTTCTTATTACTAATAATTCTGTTCTTTCGCCAGTCTTTCTCGGAAGACCACGTGACTCTCACTTGAAGAGGCTCTCAGAATAGTGATAAAACTTCCTAAAACATATGAGACATATATTAACACTTTTAATTGTATCATAACAAAAATAATAAGAAAAATAAAAAAAATAAAATAGTATAATTAAACAGAAGCGCTTTTTTATCTTTGATGATGTTCGTTTACACACACACACATTATATATATATATATATATATATATATATATATATATATATATATATATATATATATATATATATATATATAAACCGTACTTAGGAATAATTGCGCCAAGTCCGAGGTAATTGCACCAACTAGCTAAAAGTGCTTATTTAGCAACCACGCATATAAAGAGCACTTTTTTTTAGTTGGCGAAGTTACCCCGGATTTGGCGCAATTATCCAAAAGTACAGAATATATATATATATATATATATATATATATATATATATATATATATATATATATATATATATATATATATATATGTGCGTGTGTGTGTGTGTGTGTGTGTGTGTAATCGTTGTAAAGATTTGTTCAGCTTTTGCATGGAATCGATGTTACTTTGTGTTTTTCTATATTCCCTTGGTAATGGGGTTCTAGTCAGCAAATCAGATTCTTTATTATTATATATATTTTCAAACTTTACATTTTTGCATATATATACATTTTAGCATATATCAGACATAACTCTTTCAAGTCTGGGAATTTAGGAGGCGAGCTGCTTATGTTCGGAACAATGATGATAAAAAACTGTATAATTTTAATGTTATATCAATGATTTTGTTGTTTCAATGCATAGATGAAGGGGATTGGGGGAAAAATCTATTATCAGTTTTTATTTTTCTAAAGGTAAACGTGATTTCTCATAATAAACTCTTCCACGCTGTGTGGATTATTTCGTTTTGTTTATAACCCATTTCCCAACTTCCAGTATAATTTATACGACAGGTGTTTAATCCAACAGAGATCTCTATCCGTGCAGAAATCTTGATTAATCACCTGCAATTTGGAAACATGTTCTCCCATGAATATAAGTAAATAAGCTTTGTGAGCTTACATATATATCTATAGAATTCTTACAGTAAAGTAACTAAAAACGGAGCTATTGAACCTGATAGAGTGATATGGGAGAAAAAGAGAAATAAGTAAACCTGGTAGCAGTTCGTGCATCAATGATACAGGAATAAATAGACATGAGAGGGAGGAAATAACCAAATACTAAAATCTTATATACGACACGAAAAGAAACTGGAATCCTAGGAAGATCTCCATTATTCCAGTATACATAGCAGCAACCGAACTTAGGAATAACACATTTCCAAAACCACCTGGTAAATATATCCGGTAAACTAAGTGCAATAGAGATACAAACACGTGCACTTAAAAGGAAGTTTAGAATCTTAAAAAGTCCTCTCGGTTAGAATGTATGAGATAGCGGGTTAATGTCTCACATACGGTAGAATGCCCCATCTTCTGCTCGAACAAAATATCAAGAAAATTAAAAAGAATATATATATATATATATATATATATATATATATATATATATATATACGAGGGTCATTTTAAAAGCAAAATCTCCTACTTTTTAACTAAAAAAGTTGAAGAGCTATGAAGACGAGAATTGTACAAAAACAACTATTTGTGCCCCAAAGATTTAATTTTTATAATCACCACTATCCTCAATGCATTTTTGCAAGGAATTCAATGATGCATTTCTGCTTCTGACGCACGCCAATAACAGAGGTTGATTTCTTAGAGTCTCAAATCGTCAATATATACACCAGAGAGATTAAACTTTCGAGTCATGAATGCATAATTTCAGTCATCATAACAATGCCATTTGCAATCGTCTCTGATCCATTCGGATGGAATAAAAGTAGGAGACAATACTTTTGGAATGCTGCCCGTATTTAATATTAGAAATACATTGCAAGCAAAAAAACAAACAAACAAACAAACAAACAAACAAAAACAAAAACAAAACAAAAACAATACAAAAACCAACCAACCAACCAACCAAACAAACAAAAAACATTTTATATAGGCCATCCACAAGAAACAGCTTCCACATCTTACAATATAGAAACATTGCCACTATATGTAGTTAGAATAGTACAAGTGCTGTGTAAACATTAATCACACCTCCCTGAATCGGCACGGCTTGATTCCAATGGCAAGGGGAAATTCATGACGACTACAAAACAATGCTAAGATGAGCCGAGAACACATATAGCACTTTTGTAGTGACCAGGTTTTACGTTTTTTGTACTGACCAGTTTTTACGTTTTTGTACGGACCAGCTTTTACATTTTTTGTACTGACCAGGTTTTACGTTTTTTGTAGTGACCAGGTTTTACGTTTTTCATAATGACCAGGTTTTACGTTTTTCATAATGACCAGGTTTTACGTTTTTCATAATGACCAGGTTTTACGTTTTTCATAATGACCAGGTTTTACGTTTTTCATAATGACCAGGTTTTACGTTTTTCATAATGACCAGGTTTTACGTTTTTCATAATGACCAGGTTTTACGTTTTTCATAATGACCAGGTTTTACGTTTTTCATAATGACCAGGTTTTACATTTTAATATTGACCAAGTTTTACATTTTAATACTGACCAGGTTTTACGTTTTTGTACTGACTAGCTTTTACGTTTTGTTACTGACCAGGTTTTACGTTTTTATACAGACTAGCTTTTACGTTTTTATACTAACCAGGTTTTACGTTTTTGTACTGACCAGCTTTAACGTTTTTGTACTGACTAGCTTTTACGTTTTTGAACTGACTAGCTTTTACGTTTTTGTACTGACTAGCTTTTACGTTTTTGAACTGACCAGGTGTTACGTTTTTGTACTGACTAGCTTTCACGTTTCTGTACTGACCAGCTTTTACGTTTTTGTACTGATTAACTTTTACGTTTTTGTACTGACCAGGTTCTACGTTTTTGTACTGACCAGCTTTAACGTTTTTGTACTGACTAGCTTTTACGTTTTTGTACTGACCAGGTGTTACGTTTTTGTACTGACTAGCTTTTACGTTTTTAAACTGACTAGCTTTTACGTTTTTGAACTGACCAGGTGTTACGTTTTTGTACTGACCAGCTTTTACGTTTTTGTACTGACTAGCTTTTACGTTTTTGAACTGACTAGCTTTTACGTTTTTGTACTGACTAGCTTTTACGTTTTTGAACTGACCAGGTGTTACATTTTTGTACTGACTAGCTTTCACGTTTCTGTACTGACCAGCTTTTACGTTTTTGTACTGATTAACTTTTACGTTTTTGTACTGACCAGGTTCTACGTTTTTGTACTGACCAGCTTTAACGTTTTTGTACTGACTAGCTTTTACGTTTTTGAACTGACCAGGTGTTACGTTTTTGTATTGACCAGCTTTTACGTTTTTGTACTGACTAGCTTTTACGTTTTTGAACTGACTAGCTTTTACGTTTTTGTACTGACTAGCTTTTACGTTTTTGAACTGACCAGGTGTTACGTTTTTGTACTGACTAGCTTTCACGTTTCTGTACTGACTAGCTTTTACGTTTTTGTACTGATTAACTTTTACGTTTTTGTACTGACCAGGTTCTACGTTTTTGTACTGACCAGCTTTAACGTTTTTGTACTGGACTAGCTTTTACGTTTTTGAACTGACCAGGTGTTACGTTTTTGTACTGACTAGCTTTTACGTTTCTGTACTGACCAGCTTTTACGTTTTTGTACTGATTAACTTTTACGTTTTTGTACTGACCAGGTTCTACGTTTTTGTACTGACCAGCTTTAACGTTTTTGTACTGACTAGCTTTTACGTTTTTGAACTGACCAGGTGTTACGTTTTTGTACTGACCAGCTTTTACGTTTTTGTACTGACTAGCTTTTACGTTTTTGAACTGACTAGCTTTTACGTTTTTGTACTGACTAGCTTTTACGTTTTTGAACTGACCAGGTGTTACGTTTTTGTACTGACTAGCTTTCACGTTTCTGTACTGACCAGCTTTTACGTTTTTGTACTGATTAACTTTTACGTTTTTGTACTGACCAGGTTCTACGTTTTTGTACTGACCAGCTTTAACGTTTTTGTACTGACCAGCTTTTACGTTTTTGTACTGACCAGGTGTTACGTTTTTGTACTGACTAGTTTTTACGTTTTTGAACTGACTAGCTTTTACGTATTTGAACTGACCAGGTGTTACGTTTTTGTACTGACCAGCTTTTACGTTTTTGTACTGACTAGCTTTTACGTTTTTGAACTGACTAGCTTTTACGTTTTTGTACTGACTAGCTTTTACGTTTTTGAACTGACCAGGTGTTACGTTTTTGTACTGACTAGCTTTCACGTTTCTGTACTGACCAGCTTTTACGTTTTTGTACTGATTAACTTTTACGTTTTTGTACTGACCAGGTTCTACGTTTTTGTACTGACCAGCTTTAACGTTTTTGTACTGACTAGCTTTTACGTTTTTGAACTGACCAGGTGTTACGTTTTTGTACTGACTAGCTTTCACGTTTCTGTACTGACCAGCTTTTACGTTTTTGTACTGATTAACTTTTACGTTTTTGTACTGACCCGGTTCTACGTTTTTGTACTGACCAGCTTTAACGTTTTTGTACTGACTAGCTTTTACGTTTTTGTACTGACCAGGGTTTACGTTTTTATAAAGACTAGCTTTTACGTTTTTATACTAACCAGGTTTTACGTTTTTGAACTGACCAGGTTTTACGTTTTTATACTAACCAGGTTTTACGTTTTTTAACTAACCAGGTTTTACGTTTTTGAACTGACCAGGTTTTACGTTTTTATACAGACTAGATTTTACGTTTTTATACTAACCAGGTTTTACGTTTTTGAACTGACCAGGTTTTACGTTTATATACTAACCAGGTTTTACGTTTTTGAACTGACCAGGTTTTACGTTTTTATACTAACCAGGTTTTACGTTTTTGTACTAACCAGGTTTTACAATTTTGTACTAACAAGGTTTTACAATTTTATACTGACCAGGTTTTACGTTTTTATACTACCCAGCTTTTACGTTTTTTTGTACTGACCAGCTATTACATTTTTGTACTGACCAGGTTTTACGTTTTTATACTAACCAGGTTTTACGTTTTTGTACTGACCAGCTTTTAGTTTTTATACTTACCAGCTTTTACGTTTTTGTTCTGACCAGCTTTTACGTTTTTTGTACTGACCAGCTTTTACGTTTTTTGTACTGACCAGGTTTTACTTTTTTTGTACTGACCAGGTTTTACGTTTTTTGTACTTACCAGGTTTTACGTTTTTATACTGAACAGCTTTTACGTTTTTATACTAACCAGTTTTTACGTTTTTGTACTGACCAGGTTTTACGCTTTTGTACTGACCAGCTTTAGGTTTTTGTACTGATTGCTTTTACGTTTTTGAACTAACCAGGTTTTACATTTTTATACTGACCAGTTTTTACGTTTTTATACTGACCAGGTTTTACGTTTTTATACTAACCAGGTTTTACGTTTTTGTACTAACCAGGTTTTACGTTTTTGTACTGACCAAGTTTTACGTTTTTGTACTGACCAGGTTTTAGGTTTTTGTAGTGACCAGGTTTAACGTTTTTGTACTGGCCAGATTTTACGTTTTAGTACTGATCAAGTTTTACGTTTTTGTACTGACCAGGTTTTACGTTTTTGTACTGGCCAGGTTTTACGTTTTATTACTGACCAAGTTTTACGTTTTTGTACTGACCAGGTTTTACGTTTTTGTACTGACCAGGTTTAACGTTTTTGTACTGACCAGGTTCTACGTTTTTGTACTGACCAGCTTTAACGTTTTTGTACTGACTAGCTTTTACGTTTTTGTACTGACCAGCTTTTACATTTTTGTACTGACCAGGGTTTACGTTTTGTTACTGACCAGGTTTTACGTTTTTATAGAGACTAGCTTTTACGTTTTTATACTAACCAGGTTTTACGTTTTTGAACTGACCAGGTTTTACGTTTTTATACTAACCAAGTTTAACGTTTTTGTACTAACCAGGTTTTACAATTTTATACTGACCAGCTTTTACGTTTTTATACTAACCAGCTTTTACGTTTTTTTGTAATGACCAGCTATTACGTTGTTTGTACTGACCAGGTTTTACGTTTTTTGTACTAACCAGGTTTTACGTTTTTATACTGACCAGCTTTTACGTTTTTATACAAACCAGGTTTTACGTTTTTGTACTGACCAGGTTTTACGTTTTTTTACTGACTAGCTTTTACGTTTTTGAACTGAGCAGGGTATACGTTTTGTTACTGACCAGGTTTTACATTTTTATACTGACCAGCTTTTACGGTTTTATACTGACCAGGTTTTACGTTTTTATACTAACCAGGTCTTACGTTTTTGTACTAACCAGGTGGTTTTACGTTTAAGTACTGACCAAGTTTTACGTTTCTGTACTGACCAGGTTTTACGTTTTTGTACTGACTCGGTTTAACGTTTTTGTACTAACCAGAGTTAACGTTTTAGTAATGATCAAGTGTTACGTTTTTGTACTGACCAGCTTTTACGTTTTTGTACTAATCAGGTTTTACGCTTTTGTACTAACCAGGTTTTACGTTTTAGTACTGACCAAGTTTTACGTTTTAGTACTGACCAGGTTTTACGTTTTTGTACTGACCATGTTTTACGTTTTGTTACTGACCAGGTTTTACGTTTTTGTACAGACTAGCTTTTATGTTTTTATACTAACCAGATTTTACGTTTTTGTACTGACTAGCTTTTACGTTTTTGAACTGACTAGCTTGTACGTTTTTGTACTGACTAGCTTTACGTTTTTGAACTGAGCAGGTGTGATGTTTTTGTACTGACTAGCTTTTACGTTTTTGTACTGACCAGCTTTTACGTTTTTGTACTGACCAGCTTTTACGTTTTTGTACTGACTAGCTTTTACGTTTTTGTACTGACCAGGTTTTACGTTTTTGTACTGACCAGGTTTTACGTTTTTGAACTGACCAGCTTTTATGTTTTTGTACTGACTAGCTTTTACGTTTTTGTACTGACCAGGTTTTACGTTTTTGTACTGAGCAGCTTTAACATTTTTGTACTGACTAGCTTTTACGTTTTTGTACTGACCAGGTTTTACGTTTTTGTACTGACCAGCTTTTACGTTTTTATAGAGACTAGCTTTTACGATTTTATACTAACCAGGTTTTACGTTTCTGTACTGACCAGCTTTTACGTTTTTGTACCGACTAGCTTTTACGTTTTTGTAGTGACCAGGTTTTACGTTTTTGTACTGACCAGCTTTTACGTTTTTGTACTGACTAGCTTTTACGTTTTTGTACTGACCAGGTTTTACGTTTTTGTACTGACCAGCTTTTACGTTTCTGTACTGACTAGCTTTTACGTTTCTGTACTGACCAGCTTTTACGTTTTTGTACTGACTAACTTTTACGTTTTTGTACTGACCAGCTTTTACGTTTTTGTACGGACCAGCTTTTACGTTTTTGTACTGACTAGCTTTTGCATTTTTGTACTGACCAGGTTTTACGTTTTTGTACTGACTAGTGTTTACGTTTTTGTACTGACCAGCTTTTACGTTTTTGTACTGATCAGCTTTTATGTTTTGTACTGACTAGCTTTTACGTTTTTGTACTGACTAGCTTTAACGTTTTTGTACTGACTAGCTTTTACGTTTTTGTACTGACCAGGTTTTACGTTTTTGTACTGACCAGGTTTTACGTTTTTGTACTGACCAGCTTTTACGTTTTTGTACTGACTAGCTTTTACGTTTTTGTACTGACCAGGTTTTACGTTTTTGTACTTACCAGCTTTAACGTTTTTGTACTGACTAGCTTTTACGTTTTTATAGAGACTAGCTTTTACGATTTTATACTAACCAGGTTTTACGTTTCTGTACTGACCAGCTTTTACGTTTTTGTACTGACTAGCTTTTACGTTTTTGTAGTGACCAGGTTTTACGTTTTTGTACTGACGAGCTTTTACGTTTTTGTACTGACTAGCTGTTACGTTTCTGTACTGACCAGCTTTTACGTTTTTGTACTGACTAGCTTTTACGTTTTTGTACTGACCAGCTTTTACGTTTTTGTACTGACCAGCTTTTACATTTTTGTACTGACTAGCTTTTACGTTTTTGTACTGACCAGGTTTTACATTTTTATACTTACCAGCTTTTACGTTTTTGTACTGACCAGCTTTAACGTTTTTGTACTGACTAGCTTTTACGTTTTTATACAGACTAGCTTTTACGATTTTCTACTAACCAGGTTTTACGTTTTTGAACTGACCAGGTTTTACGTTTTTATACTAACCAGGTTTTACGTTTTTGTACTAACCAGGTTTTACAATTTTATACTGACCAGCTTTTACGTTTTTATACTAACCAGCTTTTACGTTTTTGTACTGACCAGCTTTTACGTTTTTTGTACTGACCAGCTTTTGTTTTTTGTACTGACTAGCTTTTACGTTTTTGAACTAACCAGGTTTTACATTTTTATACTGACCAGTTTTTACGTTTTTATACTGACCAGGTTTTACGTTTTTGTACTGACCAGCTTTTGGTTTTTGTACTGACTAGCTTTTACGTTTTTGAACTAACCAGGTTTTACATTTTTATACTGACCAGTTTTTACGTTTTTATACTGACCAAGTTTTACGTTTTTATGCTAACCAGGTTTTACGTTTTTGTACTAACCAGGTTTTACGTTTTTGTACTGACCAGGTTTTACGTTTTTGTACTGACCAGGGTTTACGTTTTTGTACTGACCAGCTTTTATGTTTTTGTACTGACTAGCTTTTACGTTTTTGTACTGACCAGGTTTTATGTTTTTGTACTAACCAGGTTTTACGTTTTTGTACTAACCATGTTTTACGTTTTATTACTGACCAAGGTTTACGTTTTTGTACTGACCAGGTTTTACGTTTTTGTACTGACCAGGTTTAACGTTTTTGTACTGACCAGGTTTAACGTTTTTGTACTGATCAAGTTTTATGTTTTTGTACTGACCAGGTTTTATGTTTTTGTACTGACCAGGTTTTATGTTTTTGTCCTGACCAGCTTTTATGTTTCTTAACTTCGATGATCTAACGAGAACTGCTACAACAAACGTTATTATGTCGTTTAGTATTAATAAGTTGCTAACATAGAAGTATTATAATGCTACTCTTATGTATGCCTTTTCCTTTTGTAAATTATTTATCTATATATGAATAGTATATCGCGTATTATTTTTTTTTTTGTATCATGCTTACATCCGAGTGACTATCGTTTAATTGTTATGGACTTCAGTTTCTGGTAATACATTTCTTCCATTTCTTGTAACAAATAATTTTACTATGAATTTTTCATGAGTTTTTGTTTCGGTTTCGATTATAACTGAAGGAACTAAGTTATATATATATATATATGTATATATATATGTATATATATATATACTTTTTTTATAAGCTTTGATTTCGGTTCGAGCTGAGGCATCTAAGTCATATGGATTGTTTTTTATTTTTGAAATCGCAACTTTATAATATATAAAAATCGATAGAACATTAACTCTATGATAATATATGAGAATTCTGCAAGAATTAAAATATCATATTTAAGCGTACTTCCGACTGGACTACGCTGAGCGTCCCTGCTATTTTAGATAAATACTTTTGCAGTTTTAACAAAAGAGCTACATTTGTATCAGGGCACCTCTATTTACGATGGACATCTAAAGAATGCCAACATCAATATATTATATATGAATGTGCTCCCCCCTGTGGAATATCGACAGGTCCTGCTATTTTGTATTAAGTGGACTTTTTAGTTCACGTCTTCATCGATAAACTGGCCGATTGCTTTTATAATAACATCAAATCCACGCTAGTGTATTAATCATTATTCGTAAATAATTTTTTGTATATAATTTATTGTTTAGAAATAGAATTTTCATTTCACGCATTTTAGGCATTAAAGTGTCTGGATTGTATTATAAAAATCGCATCTAAAAAAAAAGCTTTCCTTTCTCCTCCGCCCGGCCCATCTCACTATAGTTGGTCAAATACACATGCATCCAAACAGATAATCCCTTTAAAATAAAACATTCCTCTAAGATTGAGTCGGCATTTTGTTCTTACAAACAGCACTTATAAATAGACCCTTACTCTCGAATAGTGGTCCAATAGACCCTAGGAGATGTACTTTGTATCCAACTTTTAGATATTATTCATTCGCGACTACAACAGATTTGTCAGTATTTGTTTTTTTTTGTATCGTTTTTAACTGTTAGCAGGAGATGCATACACAAACAGAAGCAGACAACTGTCCTTTATATAATAGACTAGCAGGGTTACTTAGCGTTGCCCGGGACTACAAAAACACTAAATAGAAGTTAGCTAGCGCGTGTAACATCTGTATATAAAAATTTCCATCTATCCCTCCCTGCTACCCCTTTCTATGTCTTTCTCTCTGTCCCTTGTCTCCGTTTTCCGTCATTATCCGTAACCATTTCTTTATCCTTCACCGGATTCATTCATCTTATTTTCAGGTTCTAAAAAAATTCAAATATTAAAAAGTAGATGATTACAATATGGATCAATCTCATGAGGAATATACTGTTTATGGAATGGGAACGGCACTAATCCTATGCGGATTCAACCGGCTTCCTCCAAAGGAGTATGAAATTCACAGACAGTTCCCAGTCGCATGTATAAACCCGTTAGGAGAGATGACGACGTTAGGTTTTTGCAACTCTTGCAGAGATAGGGTCGACGTTCTCCTACATGAAGATCCTGGGATTCCTAAATTGGTCACCCATCTTGTACTGAGTAGGCTCAACGTTGGTTAACTTCGGTGATCTAACGAGAAACGGTGGGTCAACGTGATTATGCCGCACATAATACGCTGATTATACGCCTCTTTTTATATGAAAAATATACATGCAGGTTTATACACTCATGCGGAAGTTCCGAAATTTTGTTTACATGGTAACGTATTTTAAAGCTCCTAAAATGTTCCCGTAACACAACTGAATTTTTAAATTTTCGCAATATACAATTAAGTTCTTAACATTTTCGCAGCACACAACTGAATTCTTTAAATTATTGCAGCATACAATTGAATTCTTTAAATTATCGCAGCATACAATTGAATTCTTAAAATTTTCGCAGCATACAATTGAATTCTTTAAATCTTCGATGCACAAAATTGAATTCTTAAAATTTTCGAAGCATACGATTGAATTCTTAAAATCTTCGCAGCACACAACTGAATACTTTATATTTTCGCAATATGCAATTGAATTCTTAAAATTTTCGCAGCACACAACTGAATTCTTTAAATTATTGCAGCACACAATTGAATTCTTTAAATTATTGCAGCACACAACTGAATTCTTTAAATTATTGCAGCACACAACTGAATTCTTTAAATTATTGCAGCACACAACTGAATTCTTTAAATTATTGCAGCACACAACTGAATTCTTTAAATTATTGCATCATACAATTGAATTCTTTAAATTATCGCAGCATACAATTGAATTCTTAAAATCTTCGCAGCACACAACTGAATACTTTATATTTTCGCAATATGCAATTGAATTCTTAAAATTTTCGCAGAGCACAACTGAATTCTTTAAATTATTGCAGCATACAATTGAATTCTTTAAATTATCGCAGCATACAATTGAATTCTTAAAATTTTCGCAGCACACAACTGAATACTTTATATTTTCGCAATATGCAATTGAATTCTTAAAATTTTCGCAGCATACAATTGAATTCATTAAATTTTCACAGCGCACAATTGAATTCTTTAAATATTTGCAGTACACAATAAATTTTTAAATTTTCGCAGCATACAATTTAATTCTTTTAATTTTCGAAATGCACATTAATTCCTAAAATTATCGCAGCACAAAATTGAATTCATTAAATTTTCGCAGTACACATTTGGATATTTTAAATTTTCGCAGATTACAATTAAATGGATTAAATTTTCGCAGCACACAATGGATTTCTTTAAATTTTCGCAGCACACAATTGAGTTCTTTAAATTTTCACAGCACACAATTGAATTCTTAATTTTCTCGGAGCATACAATTGAGTTCTTTAAATCTTTGGCAGCATAAAATTGAATTATTAAAATTTTCGCAGCACACAATTGAATTCTTTAAATTTTTACAGAACACAAATGAATTCTTTAACATTTTCCAGCATTCAATTGAATTCTTTTGATTTTCGCAGCTCACAGTTTAATTTTTAAAATTTTCGCAGCATACAATTGAATTCTATAAATTTTCGCAGCATACAAATCAATCTTTTACATTTTAGCCGCATACAACCGAATTCTTTAAATTTTCGCAGCATAAATTTTAATTCTTTAAATTTTCGCAGCAGACAGTTAAATTCTTTTAATTTTCTCAGCACACTTTAAATTTTTGCGACATCCAATGTAGTTCTATGAATTTTCGCAGCAAACAATTGAATTCTTTAAATTTTCGCAGCATCAAATGTAATTCTTTAAATTTTCGTAGCACACAATTGAATTAATTAAATTATCACAGCACACAATTGAGTTCTTTCAATTTTCCCTGCTTTTAATTGAACTTATTAAATTTTCGCAGACAAGTTAGGAACCCTTTAAATTTTTCGGCACACAATTTTCTTTTTAATTTCTTGCTACACACAATTGAGTTCTTTTTTTTTCGCAGCACACTTTGGAGCTCTTTAAATTTTCTCGGTTCACAATTAAGTCTTTTAAATTTTCGCAATACACTTTTGAGCGCTTTAAATTTTCTTTCACACAGTTGAGTTTTTTTTAAATTCTTCGCGGCACACAATTTTTTGACACAAAATATAGTTCTTTAAAATTTTTACGGCACACAATTGAGCTCTTTAATTTTTTGCGACACATAATTGAGATTTGTAAATTTTTTCGGCGTACTATTCAGTTCTTAAATATTTCGTGGCATATTATCACGCTCTTTAAATTTTTAAGGCATACCTATCACAAAAATTAATATATTGGATAATGGTCGCATGTACGGAGTACTGAAAGAGCAAAACATCAAAGCAAAAATGTAAATGGAATTTCTAAGAATTATTCAAACAAAACAATAATCAAATGTCGAAAGGCGATGGATGAACAACGCAATGAAGCTGGCAACCATCAAACGTTATAGAGGCTGAGTGAAAAGACCACAACCAATTACATAATAGTGTTTTGAATTTAATTATTTTTTTTTTTTGGCGAACAAAGCCAGCTCTGTGACTGAATTCAAGAGTGCGCGATTTCCTTCGACCAAAACCTACCACCCTTTCCCATGACTGGACGATTCATTGCTCGCTACCATAATTAAAGTAAAGCTGTTGCAATTTTTTTTTAATTGAAGTTGTTTTATTCTACAACATAAAATGATACTTTTAAATTGTCAGCTTCTCTACAGGTTTTCCTGATAACGACCTTCATCAGGCATCTTTACTTTTCCCACTTCTGTTCCCGAGTCCTGTTTTGTTTTTGCTCTTCTAATCCAATGTTGATTTTTCTGTTAAGTTTTCAACGGATCGTCCCTTTCATAGGAAGACTTTTAATTACAACAGGGATGATTAGGATAGGATTCGCAGCTTCTCATGTGATATTGCATGGGGTCCTATCATTTCCTATACTTTCTCCCACTCTTTAGCTGTGCCTAAACCTAAACGTAGATTCCAAGAGCAAAACTCCTTTCTTAGAACTGCACGCCTATCTTCCGTTTTCCTGCTTTCCAACTGACTACAATATGGTTGTCTTCAAGTCTAACATAAAAATTTTTTTGATGAGACGTTCCATATAAGTTAACAAATTTATCGAATTTCCATTACTAACGATTACTATAGTGTTCACTTTCTACTGTAAACTCTTTAACCCTTATGCTCGAGTGACCCCTTGGCCTTGATAAGCGGTGATGCCTATGAAAAAAAAATCTCCGAATGCTGCTACTAATAAGGTAACTACTTCCTCGTCGTCACTTTCAAACCAAACATTCTCTTCTTTGGCTTTCATCTGCTTGCACTTCGTAAGCACTACTTCAACCAGTATCATCGGTATGGCTCACAGGCTTCTAGACAATCCTGCAGAAGAGCTAGATAGCAATCTATAAAGCGAAGTCTAACTATTATCAAATGATCTGTGAATCTACCTCTTCAAAAGGTTCTCATGATTTTTGGAAAATTTATAAGAGTGTTATAAATAGTGGCAAATGTGCAATTACTCCTCTTTTTATGGTCTGTAAATCATCTACTAAGGACAAAGCCCATCTCTTGGCTCGTCTTTTTGATGACATTTCTTCTATCGGTGATTCTGGTGTTGTTCTCCCGGATTTTCCTTCGAAATCTGATCAGATTCTGTAATCACTCCAAATCTGGTTGCTAACATTTTTGTTGGCCTTGAAAAATCTAAGGCTTCCGGTCCTGATTTGAATCCTGTTATACGCAAACATTGTGCGCCTAAACTTTCTCCTCTCATCTCGAAATTATTCAATTTCTATTTGTCTCAGTCCTGTTTCCTTTCTTCTTGGAAGGAGTTCTTTGTTGTCTCTATCTTTAAAAATGCCCGTTATCTGATCCATCTAAATACCGTCCTGCTAGTTTTCTATCTATTATTAGCAAAGGTTTTTGCCAGATTGTTTAACAGCAGCCTTGTTTATTTTCTGGAAAGACTCTTAGTATAGCTTTCGTGGTTTTCGTTCAACAGCTGATCTATTAACTGTTGTAACCGAACGGATATATCAGTTTATGGATAATTCAGACGAGGATAGGTTCATTGCGCTTGACATTTCGAAGGCGTTCGACAGTGTGGCATCTTGGTTTTCTACATAAACTTCGAAGTTATGGTATTAGGGATAAAGTTCTGGGCATTGTTAGGTCTTTTCTTTCTGATCGATGCGTGAAAGTAACACTTGATATAATGTCGGTATTCGTCGGGGCTTTATTGCAGGTCCAACACTGGCCCTTCTCTATAGAAATGACCTTTCAGTGAAAGTTATTCAAAAAATTAACATTCATGCTGATGGCACTATCCTCTATTTGTGTATTGCATGTCACCCATCTTCCTAGGATCAATTGAAATATTCAGTTGATCTAGAAATTGATCTGGGTTCAGTTATTGATTCGGGTAAGAAATAGGTTGTTTCGTTTAATCCTGCTAAGACTCGATTAGTATCATTCAATGCCAGCAAAACACAATCCTACTTTTGTCTGTCCTGAAATCAAAAGTGCTTTGCTCCGAGAAGTGAAAACGCCAAGTCCTAAATAATATATGGCTATTTCATTTATTCCTGCAAGATTCCTTTTCAGAGGTGGAACACTTTGTATACGATTATATCTGTCACTCCCTTCTGACTTCCACGGGCGTCACTTTCTAAAACCTCGTGCGTTTACTAAACTGTCTTGCTCAAAATCTATTTATAAAATGGTAAAATTAAAATGGTAATAAATATTCTGTCGTGCTCAAAATCAATTTATTCCGCCATTAGTACACATAGCCTAAAGATCACGAGTCTTTTATTATGATTATCGCTATTTTAAATTCTATTCTATCGTGCTCAAAATCTATTTATAAAATGGTAACGAAAATGAGTTATTTTATATATATAGGGATGATGTTAAGTTGACTTAGCATGAAGTTAACATTCTTGAAAACTATTAAATTAAAATATTTCAACAACATAAACTTTCGCATCAATAACATTTTTCTAACTAAACAATTACAATAATAATTGGCTATTATAATACTCATCTTAATAATCGACTTTTTTACCTCCGTTTTGCTCTGGTAACCTTAATAACGGATAGATTTACGTTCGAGTAACATATTTACGTTACAGCTATAAAATGTGAAAATGAAATGCGTTGATTAAATGGACTTATATTACGAATTTTGTTTTTGCTTGATTTCCTTTATCTACCGACAAACAACTACCACTTAAAATGTATAAAAAACTTTTCTATCAAATCTAAATCATTTTAGCTTTGCGAATATTAAAGATACAAATGTATTTCAAAAGTTCTTGCTGTCATATTTATATGTTTTCTGTGAAAGTTTGTTCATCAAAACTCCAGATGTTTTCTTCATATGGAAACACCAGCGGGCGGAAATACACGTCCACGCCGGATCTACACATAAGTTCCTATCATTTATTCATTTGAAAGTACCGATGAGGTAAAGCGAACCATGAAGTATGGTATCCATTCGATACACTGCTAGGGTATATTAGGGATTAGTATTTAATACGAATATGAGCACAAATTCAACAATATTTAACCATCAATATGGCAAAAGCACCAATTCTAGGTCAACGGACTATAAGGATTCTTGCTTTACCGGGTTCAAAAGTAAAGAATATATATATATATATATATATATATATATATATATATATATATATATATATATATATATATATATATATTAATAATAATAATAGATATATACTAGCAAAAGTACCCGTCGTTGACCGGGTTCAAAAACAGCCTATATAAAATGAACTCTGATTTATGAAAGTATGATAGGTTATAAAAAGGAAGGGCTGTAAAGAGATAACTTCGAATTTGGGGGTATCAAAACCAAAGCAAAATATGATGAAATAAAGTTCAAGTGCGAACGAACACCCCATAATTTTATTACACCATATTTCTTCAAACTGAAACATAATTATCAAAGTATACTTACGCAGATAGATACGAAAAGTCTTCTTTTTTTTACACAGGCATCACCACATTATCAAGGCCAAGAGGCCACTCGAGGATAAGGATTAAAGAGTGTGCAGTAGAAATTGGACAATATAGTAATCAATTCGGTAAATTTGTTAACTTATATGGAACGGCTCACCAAGAACTTGTTTACGTTAGACTTGAAGACACCCATATTGTAGTCAGTCGGAAAGCAGGAAAACGGAAGACAATTCCACAGGTGCAGTTCTAAGAAAGAAACTTTGTTCATGGAATCTACATTTAGGTTTAGACACAGATAAAGAGTGGGGGGAATTATTGACAGTGTTTTCAGCTAGACGAGTGTTTCTTGTGAAAGTTTGGCGAGGGGGACCATAGAGTGAAACTCAGTCGAACACTTTCCATGAAAATAACGAAACATCAGAGACAAACTCGCAACATCTCTTCTGTGAGATAGAGGTTGCAGGGAAGAGAAAAGGAAATCTCCTACGAGGCTACGAAGTCTATTTTGAACTCTATCAAGGCAGGACAAATCCTTTCTAGCAGCCCCTGCCCAGATGTGGCAACAGTATTCCATCCTTGGAGTCTTTATTTAAGTTTGTGCCTTTTTTCATTTCTGTGGAGGCCAGGCGCGAACGCAGACCCCACAATTTTTATTATACCATCCCTATTTAAGGCAAAACATACTTATCAAAGTATTATTATGCACATCTATATCAAAAACACTTGTAAACGTTTTTTCATTTTTAAATTTTTTATTTCCATACTTTGTGGACCAGGCGCGTACGCAAATCACACAATTTTATGAGTCAGCATTATGCCAGATCAAACATACCCATTCCTGTGTCTCGATATCGATACATCTTCTATCATTATCTGTGATCAGTTTTCTATAATAGTCAACCATATGGGAGCCTATTCGTGACCAGACACACACACAGACGTTAAGCTTTATATTATAGACTAGCAAATGACCCCGTCGTTCAAAAACAGCCTACAAAAATGGACTCTAATTTATGAAAGTATGATAGGTTACGAAAAGGAAGGGTTGTAAAGATATAGCTTCGAATTTGGGCGTATCAAAACCAAAGCAAAATATGATGAAAGTAAAACTAAAATAGATAAACCCCATAATTTATTATACCATACCTGTTCACACTGAAACACTTATCACAATATTTTATGGATCTATATTAAAAAAAAAACCTTGTTAAACTTTGTGACATATTTCCATTCTATGGAGGTCAGGCGCGAACGAACATTCCATAATTTTATTATACCATATTTCTTCAAACTGAAACATAAGTATACTTACGCAGATAGATATGAAAAGTCTTTATTAAAGTTTGTGCCTATTTCCATACTATGGAGGCTAGGCGCGATCGCAGACTCCACAATTTTGGGTATAAACACTTGACATTTTACATATAGGTTCCTTGGACATGGATCTAACTTAATAACTTGATTTGAACCCAAAACAATAAATGTTAAGGGGTCATAATAGGGTTCAAAGATAAAAAAATTGACCTCTGCGGTCTCTACCAAATTACTCAGACATTTTCTGGCCTAAACATGTGAAATTTTACATAAGTAGTATTTTAATTGGTTTGGGTCGAAAATTTGAGCTACAATTATATAAATCTATGTATATGTATGCTTGCATGTCTGCCTAAAACTTTCGAAAGATTTGACCAAGATCAGTATCGTTTTGAAGATCCACATTTCAGACGACAAATATCGTATAATTGGCTAAAACATTAATATTTTCACTTTCAACTGGGCAGTCTTCTACAGGCGGGGGGGATCGCTTTTTTCGCCGTTATTTTTTAACGTCATTTTCTCCTTTCGATTGTATAACATTAATTTAAATATAAGTCACTTTTGGTTTGGCGGTGGTCATAACAGCAAAGACTTCAGGTTTTTTTCCCGTTCTTTTCCTCCTTCGCGGTACGGGTTCGAGCCTGCCTTCCTACTACCATTTTTTTTTTGCTCAACATACTCATACAAACACCCGGGCAACGCCGGGCTGAAATGCTAGTATATATATAAAAGTGAACGTGTCTCTGTGTGTGTGTCGGTGTGTGTGTGTGTACATTTGTTAACGCAATAACTTCAACGGTTTGACCTCTGAGACCTCTACCAAACTCCTCCGCTAATTTTGGGTATAAACACTTGAAATTTTAGATATAGGTTCCTTGGACATGGATCTAACGTAATGACTTTATTTGAGCTCAAAACAATAAATTTTAAGGGGTCATAATAGGGTTCAAATTTTAAAAAAAAATTGAACTCTGCAGTCTCTACCAAATTACTCAGACAATTTCTGCTCTAAACATTTGAAATTTTACATAAAGGTATTCAGAGATAGGGCAAGTATTTTAATTGGTTTGGGTCGAAAATCTGAGCTACAAATATATAAATCTATGTATGTATGTTTGCATGTCTGCCTAAAACTTTCGACAGAGGCGACGGATTTTCACAATATCAGTATCGTTTTGACGCTCGACACTTCAGACGACAAATACCGAAAAATTGGCTAAAAACATTAATATCTTCACCCTCAACTGGCCACTTTTCTACCGGGAGGGGTCGCTTTTTTCGCAGATATTTTCGAAAGTCATCACCTCCTTTCGATTGTCTAGCCATAATTTTAAACTACGTCACTTCCGGTTTGGCGGTGGTCGTAACAGCAAAGACGTAACGTTTTTTTCACATTTTCCTCCTTCGAAGTACGGGTTCGAGCCTGCCTTCCTACTACTACTTTTGTTTTTTTTCTCAACACACACCTCCAAACACCCGGACAACGCCGGGCACCCATGCTAGTATATATATATATATATATATATATATATATATATATATAAATATATATATATATAAATATATATATATATATATATATATAATTCCTTCGAATTTAACAATGGCAACTACATTCAAACACTAGGTACAGCAATGGGAACGAAAATGGCACCAGCATACGCAACCCTTACGCTAGCTTACTTAGAAGAAACTTTATACGAAAAGATAGAAGAAAAATCTGGCCACAACACTAAAAAACTATAGAATCCTTGAAAAGATACCTTTCTTGATGACGGCTTTATCGTATGGAAACCCACCAGGGGGGGACATCACAGACTTACACACCATACTTCAAAACATACACCTTAAAATTGAATGCACACTAAAATAAAGCTCTACAGAATTACCCTTCCTAGATATACTGATAAAAATTAAAGACAATAACATTATCACAGACATCTACCGGAAACCTACAGATACCCAACAATACCTACACTTTAAAAGTCACCACCTTAAAAGCTGCATAAAAGCCATTCCTTTCACCCTAGCACGTAGAATCTGCACCATAATCACAGACACAAACATTCGAACAATCCGACTCAAGGAACTACGAATGGATCCAAGAAAAAAGAAAATACCAACCACAACTTATAAACAAATTGATCCAACTTGCGATACTATATCAGTAGAAGATTTGAGAACCCCTAAAGATCGAAACAAAGAACAAATCCTAACATATGTCTCCATACACAACACAAACAACAGAACTTTTCACATAGAGAACGAAAAACCTCGTCCTACTTAACCAAACAAGCAAACTAAACAACTTCCTTAAAACAACAGAAATAATAAAAATCAAACGCCAACCCAAAAACCTAAAACGTATTCTTACTTCATCCAAATTCAATCGAGGCACAACAAAAGGAGTCACAAAGTGCAACAAACAATGATGTGGAGTCTGCAACATAATATACAAGGGAAACACATTCATGAACCCATACAAACATTCAAATTTAAAAAAAGACCTAACTGCACCTAAAAATGTGATCTATGTAATAAAATTTGCAGTATGCGATAAATCCTACATAGGCATCAATAAAAACCTTAGTAATGGAGTAGCCCTTCATCGCGCGCGCGTGTGTGCGTGTATATATATGGGTGGGTGGATGTATGCGTGTGCGTATGTGTGTATATGTAGGTGTGCGTATGTGTGTATATGTAGGTGTGCGTATGTGTGTATACGTAGGTGTGCGTATGTGTGTATATGTAGGTGTGTGTATATGTAGGTGTGTGTATGTATGTGTGCTCCTGCATGTTTTTCTGTATATATGCGTATGTGTGTGTATGTGTGTATATGCCTACATACATATGCGTGTGTATGTGTGTGTATATATATACATATATGTATATATATATGTGTGTATGTATATGTATGTGTGTGTGATTCTGTGAGTGTGTGTGTGTATATATCATCTGTTATCTATTTCCATTTTGTTTGTGTGTGTGCGTGTTCTTATGTTTGGGTGACTGAGTACATGTATGTATGTGTGTTTGGATTGGGAATCGACAAAAAATAATCACAGATCTTGACTCACACACATTTACACACACACACACACACACACACACGCACAACAGACAACCCTCGCCTTAACACACAGGCACACACTGACACACACATGCACACACATCAAAAAGAAAGAAAATAATTAAAAAAAAAACACATTAAAATCTTCACTAAATAGACCAAAAGCCTCCTCGCTTAACGAAATGGACTTAACTCTGATTGAACTCTAGAGCAACACACCGACTATTGGTTTTTCTCTGAAAAACACAATCAGTGTTGTCAGAATTAAAAATGTTTTCCAAAAAGACATTTCAAACTTTCACTTAAAAAAACCCTTTATATAAAAATATCTGAAGAGAGCTGAACAAGGCTTGAAACGCGTTATAAAAATATTTTAAAATAAAAAAAATGATAAAAGTCTGAAACCCCTACAATTGTTGATGGTTACACTCTTTTAAATATACATTTTTTTTTCTCTCGTTAGGACTACACAAGGGTGACCCCAAAAAAGCAAAAAACATAGAAAGTATATCTAGAACATATGCTGTAGAACGGAGGAAAAAAAGGCCAAAGACCCTTGTGTTTTTGTGAGATGTTTTGAATATAATAAACTAGTTATGACCAAAGTTTCATTTCATTCGGACAAAATACTAAGAAACAGGGCATAATTAGAGTTGGGACCCGTTTTTTGGGGTCACCCTGTATATATAATCAAATAAATATTAAATTAAGTAATGAAGTTTTTGAATGTTATGAATTTAATGAGTTTTGATATAGATTCTAACATTAACATTAATATACATATATATATTAATGTTAATGTTAGAATCTTCAACTACACCCGATAACCACACCTACATTTGTTTGTTCATCTTATCGACGTGTATCTGCAAATCATGTTTCGACTCTGTAACCGCATAGACGAGAACGATAGTGATATTCACACAGACACAAACATATACACAAAGACGCGGTATCTTACATACAGGAATACATAGGAAGAGATCGCATATTATTTTCTTCCTTATTCTATAGATGCACCGTAATCTCTTTGTTAAGATGAAATCGTAAATCTTTGCTGTAGACCCATTCCTTTGTCATAAAGTAGCCAAGGACACACATAATAAATTTTGATCCACGCTTCATGAAGGACGGAGTTGTTAATAATGTCTGTATTATTCTCTTAATAAAAGTTTCACGCTTTCAGGAATTGTGTGAAATCGGATGTGATTTTATTATTTGTTTTTCTGTTTGTTTTCCTATGTTGGCAGACGTTGACACCCAAGTGCAAAAGTTTGCAGACAGATCGGTGAAGCGATATTGGGAAAAGGGCGGGAAAATTCGAGGAAGGAAAGTAACAAAAATGGCCATTCTTAAAATGTCTTCGATTGGAATACTATTATAATATTTTAAGCTTAAGCGTGCAAAATTGAGATTAATAATATTTCAAACTTAAACTTGACAGACAGATTCAACTTTCAGGAGAATATCACTTTTACAGTTGATTTTTCCAAGTACTCTAACCCCGCATTCATGGTAAGAGTACTTTACGTTTGATTGTTCAATTCTCAGTGTCCATACACCCATCCAGCTTGGCCGTAGGTGAGATTGAACTCACTACACAAGTTTGTAGTGTAATTTAAATCTTGTCGGTAGCTGGATACGATGCTTCGCCAGGGCTATCAAGGGGATTTTTTTTATTGTGACGCCATCACTAGACGGGGTGCCTACCACGGCTTGTTTGTAATTGTTTGTATTTCTATTGCGCTTGGTTGACTGGGTATATTTTGTTGGTTCACCAGGTATACTCTCTTGAGTCTCCTCCATCCTCGAGAAAAGGATAGACCGCGCCATTTTCACAATCTGGTATTTTACCTCGCGGTACAGATAGCGCCACGCTTTCCCAAATAGTCACTCATCAGGTACTTGCCAGGCTAAACGTGGCATAACTTCGGTGATCTGGTGACCGAAAAATACAATTGCGAATTACTTAGGATCTCAAGCCAGTTATAGCTGACTGAACGAAAGCATATTACCCCCCTGAAGTAAATAAAGGACTCCGTTCGAAATTCCGTCAAAATTCCTGAGTTCGGCAGAAACATTTCCTAGTTTGAAAAATATATCCGAAGAAGGTCGGAAGTTACATTGACCGAAACGTTGTTAAAATGACACTCCAAATGAGAACAGCAGTTCAAAGAATCCAAATAATACGAATAACGAATCCTCATCTAAAAATTTCAGAAACGAAGACGACAATGTATTGTGGACTAAATCACTGCAGGAGAGAGGCGGCATGTGAAGCTCCCTCCCTGTCCTGGCTCGTAGTTGTCGGGATATTAAGCAGGAAGCTGGATCCGAGCTGACGTCTCTAATAAGACAGCGGCGTAACTTCTCCCTCCCCTGTGCATCGTAGGCAATTAATCGATTTGATTGAAAAATGGTCGCTTTCAATGATTTCGATGACAAATAAAATATTGAAAGTGTGGAATATTTGTTGATCCTCATTCAATCTAGGGTCTCTCTACTAGTACATAATAGTGGTTTCATCTACTATTTATAACTAGCCTGGGTACCCGGCGTTGTCCGGGTGTTGTGAGATATGTGTTGAGCAAAAAAAAAAAAAGAAAGAAAAGTAGTAGTAGGCAGGCAGGCTCGAACCTGTATCGAATCCGTATCGTGAAGGACGAAAAGAACGTAAAAAAAAAAAAAAAACAAAAAAACAAAAACGTGACGTCTTGGCCGTTCGTCCATCGCCAAACCAGAAGTAGCTACTCAATCAAAAAGAGGGGCTGACTTTCGAAAATATCGGCGAAAAAAACGACCCCATACTTGTAGAAAAGTGTCCAGTTAAGGTTGAAGGAATGAATGTTTTTGACCAACTTTTCGATATTTGTCGTTCGAGACTTCGAGCTTCAAAACGATACCAATCTTGTAAAAATCCGTAGGCTTTGTCAAAAGTTTTAGAAAGTTTTAGACATACATACATACATTTAAACAGATAGGTGAGATTTATATAATAGACTAGCCTGGGTACCGGGCGTTGGCCGGGTGTTTGGAGGTGTGTGTTAAGCAAAAAAAAAAAAAAGTGGTAGTAGACAGGAAGACTCCAACCCGTTCCCTGAAGGAGGAAAATAACGTGAAAAAGTGGCGTCTTTGCCGTTACGTCCATCGCAAAACTGGAAGCAGCGAAGCTTTAAATTAATCAATCGAAAAGAGGGGATGACTTTCGAAAATATCAGCGAAAAAAGCGACCCCTTCCTGTAGAAAAGTGCCCAGTTTAAGGTGGAAGAATTAATGTTTTTAAACAATTTTTCGATATATCTCATCAAAAGAGTCGAGCTTCAAAATGATACCAATCTCCTAAAAATCCGTCGCCTCTATCGAAAGTTTTTGGCAGACATACATACATTTAAACATACAGGTGAGATTCATATTATAGATTATTAGTTCTGGCAAAGGTTAGGGATTAGATCGGTCGAAATGTTGTGCAGTCAAAACTCAAAATGAGGATAGCAGTCCGAAAAATCCAAAGCATCAATTATCAACTAGAAATTTCGTACTATAATAATTTAAACTTTCGAATGATTTGGAACAAACTTTCCACAAATTGTTACGTGTTCAAATTCTGACGTAATTTAACAGCAATGCTTTATTGATATCAAATCTCGCGAGATCTGAATGAACAAATTTTCAGCTGAAATATAGAGAAGCCGCTAATGATATTTTGCCTTTGAATTTATTGATTTGGTTTCAACAGTTCAAAAGAGATCAAAACTGATGTCTTAAGCTTAAAGTCAATAATACTCAGATCCTCCATTGCACTTCTGCAAAGACAGAAGTAATGCTTCAGGCCATCGAAACGCTTTTAACATTACGACCTCTCTGTAATTTTCTTTTTCTTCGGAGCCAATTCAAAGTAAACTACATTTACGCTCAAAATAGAACAAATTCATAGAATCGAACTAATTTTAATCGAACAACGTTGTTCTATGTTTCTCTGAATCTTTGAGATGAGGATTGATGCTGACTTTTCTTGTTTTAATTTTATTATCATTTTGTTTTTTTCTGGGGATGGGGCATTCTACCGGATGCTAGACGTTCACTCACTATTTTAGTCACCCCCAAGATCGGGAGATCGTTTTAATACTCTAACCGTTCATTTGTGTGCAATTGTTTGTATTTCTCTTGCACTTGATTCACCGAGTATATTTTCCAGGTGAGAGAAAGAGGCAACCTTAGAAAAAGTTAGTGCCCCCCAATGATGATAGTTTAAAATAAGAAAGGAAAGATAACCAAATACCAACGTCTGATGTATAACATGAAAAGAAACTGGAATTTTAGGAAGATTTTTTTTCATTCCAGTAATTATAGGAGCAGGTTGACTCACGAAAAATAATTTCAAAAACTACCTGGGAAATATACCTAGTGAATCAAGTGCAAGAGAGATTCAAACAATTTCACTCAAAGAAACGGTCAGAATCTTAAAAAAAGATCTCTGGATTGTAGTAATATAATGTAGAGTAAGCAAACATCTCGCTGTACAACTTTCCACAGTTACTGTTAGACACTACTCCAAATAATAGGCCCTTGCGTTCTATATAACAATGTGCTTTGTTTGATGAAAAAAATTGAAAGTGTTAAACATTATATATTGTAAGAAATGGGAACACATGATTATATATATATATATATATATTAACATATATGACATTATATATATATATATATATATATATATATATATAATAACATATATAACATTATATATATATTAACATATATGACATTATATATATATTAACATATATGACATTATATATATATATATATTAACATATATAACATTATATATATATATTAACATATATGACATTATATATATATATATTAACATATATAACATTATATATATATATTAACATATATGACATTATATATATATATATATTAACATATATAACATTATGTATATATTAGCATATATAAGATTATATATATATATTAACATATATAATATTATATATATATATTAACATATATAAGATTATATATATATTAACATATATGACATTATATATATATTAACATATATAACATTATATATATATTAACATATATAGCATTATATATATATATATTAACATATATAAGATTATATATATATATTAACATATATAACATTATATATATATTAACATATATAAGATTATATATATATTAACATATATAAGATTATATATATATTAATATATATAAGATTATATATATATATTAACATATATAAGATTATATATATATATTAACATATATAACATTATATATATATATTAACATATATAAGATTATATATATATTAACATATATAAGATTATATATATATATATTAACATATATAAGATTATATATATATATATTAACATATATAGCATTATATATATATTAACATATATAACATTATATATATATATTAACATATATAACATTATAATGTTTATATATTAACATATAATATATAATGTTATATATGTTAATATATATATATAATGTTATATATGTTAATATATATATATAATGTCATATATGTTAATATATATATATATAATGTCATATATGTTAATATATATATAATGTTATAAATGTTAATATATATATATAAGGTTATATATGTTAAAATATATATATAATCTTTATATATGCTAATATATACATAATGTTATATATGTTAATATATATATATATAATGTCATATATGTTAATATATATATATAATGTTATATATGTTAATATATATATAATGTCATATATGTTAATATATATATATATATAATGTTATATATGTTAATATATATATATAATGTCATATATGTTAATATATATATATAATGTCATATAGGTTTATATATATATATAATGTTAAATATTTTAATATATATATATAATGTTATATATGTTAATATATATATATAATGTCATATATGTTAATATATATATATAATGTCATATATGTTAATATATATATATATATAATGTTATATATGTTAATATATATATATAATGTTATATATGTTAATATATATATATAATGTCATACATGTTAATATATATATATAATGTTATATATGTTAATATATATATAATGTCATATATGTTAATATATATATAATGTTATATATGTTAATATATATATAATGTTATATATGTTAATATATATATATAATGTCATATATGTTAATATATATATAATGTTATAAATGTTAATATATATATGTATAATGTCATATATGTTAATATCTATATATATCATGTTATATATGTTAATATATATATATATAATGTTATATATGTTAATATATATATATAATGTTATATATGTTAATATATATATATATAATGTCATATATGTTAAAAATTGAAAGTGTTACACATTATATATTGTAA
>NC_136496.1:20902650-20977650 GCF_053919585.1 Euprymna scolopes | reverse complement strand
TTTGTAAGAAAACTATAAGGAATATGTAACAGGAAGAAAATACAATTTTATACCAATAATTGTAGTAGGACTAGGAATAGGCCCCAAAGAACTTGAAAAAAAAAGACTAAGAGAAATCGGAATTAAGGGGGGAGCCTGAAACTGTACAACAGACGGTAATGCTGAAAATTTACGAAAAATACTTAAATGTGGAAACTAATACCGCTGACACTAATCGGCCAAATGGAAACTGCATTAGAAGTTAAAAAAAAGATAGCAGCATCCGACACGAAACCAAGAAACCCACAAAGTTGTAAATTAACTACCCCCACCCCAATGCAGTGTCGGCATAGACAGGCACCACACCGAATAGTTGCGAAGGATTAAAGAAGATGGAAATAGCAAGGAGGGAAAGCACTAACCCGACCTCCACTGACTATGTAAAAAGAACTGGGACTTTGGGAAGGCTAGTTATTACCTAAATTCCAGCGAAGGCTAATGGTCGTCGCCAGCAATAAAACAATGATAAACGACTCTTGCGATAACGCAAATTCATTTACGGGAAATTTGGGGAAACTTGTTACACAGACTCCAGTTGTTGGTAGAGAGTAATCTCTGATGATGGCTTATGTAAGAACTCCCAGTGAATAATAATAATAATAATAATAATAATAATAATAATAATGATAATGATGATGATAATAATAATATTGAAATATGTAAACTGAAACTGTATACTTGTAAGGTACCCTCCTGTGTCCCTGCCTTCCACATCCCCTTTCTTTTTGTGGGTATCACCATAAACTGGCGTCACACCAAATAAGTGAGTAGGGTCAAGGAGGATGGGATGACTTAGGAGTGAAAGCACTAGCCAGACCTCCGCTGGATGAGTGCAAAAAGGACTGGGACCTTAGGGAAACTTATTGCCACCCAAATCCCCGTGGAAACATATGATCACTGCCAAAAAGAAAAGAATGGTAATAAGCCCTCAGACGTACCTCCTCATCCTACAGTATACCGATACTCTATGGCTTACTGGGATAGTTTCCGTACATTTATATCAGATCTACCTCTGCATTTCATGTTTTAAAATAATGTGTCCTCTATAGTATCAAGTATAGACCGTTTCATACCCTCGATAAAGTTCTAGCAAAAACCTAACAGCCAACCATGGTTTTCTCCAGAATGTGCTGCTGCCATTGCACACAGAAATCACTTTTTTCTTTGCTTTCAACATAATAGATGTACTGAGACTAAAGCAACCCATGTAAAAAAGTAATAAAGAATGCAAGAGATTTGTATGCTCGGTCCGTTCCGTCAAGACCAAAGTTGCGGAACAGCGCCTAGGGTCCCATGAGTTTTGACAAATAGCAAACAGAATCCTGAACAGAAGTGTGTGCTCTATACCAGCTATCATCAATGGACCTGAGGTAATTTCGTCAGCATCAGACAAAACCAAACTCTTTGCCAAGATCTTTGCAGCTAATTTTACCCATTATGACCAAGGACGCCGAACCCAATATCTCCTTATGTATCTGAAAACACGCTATGCAACAAACAAATATATGTACGTGATGTTGCCAAGCTAATCAAGAACCTTAATTCCAGTAAAGCAACTGGCCTTCATGGCATTCCAATCATAGTGCTCAATAAGATCCAACCAGAACTAACGCCCATACTTACAAAGTTATTTAAACGTTGTCTTAAGGAGAAATGGTTCCCAACACCCTGGAAAAATCTCATCAGTATGCCCTGTATTTAAGAACTCAGGTGATCACTCATCTCCCTCTCAGTACAGACCAACAAGTCTTCTGTGCATCATGAGTAAGCTGCTGGAATCTGTGTTAAATAGAGAAGTATTGCTATTTGCCAAAACTCATGGGACCCTAGACGCTGCTCACCTACTTTGGACTTGACGGACTGAGCATACAACTCTCTTGCATTCTTTATTACTTTTTTTTACATGGGTTGCTTTAGTCTCAGTACATTAAGTTGAAAGCAAAGTAGCTGATCAGCGGCTTGGTTCCCACCAGTTTTGGCAAATAACAAATAGGATCCTGAACAGAAGTGTGCGTTCTATCCCAACCATTATCAATGGATCTGAGGTCATCTGGTCAGCATCAGACAAGGCCAAACTATTTGCCAAGAACTTTGCAGCTAATTCTACCCTATGCGACGAAGGCCATCAACTCCCCATATTTCCTCCTATTACACAGAACACGCTAGGTAACATACAAATATCTGTGCATGAGGTCGCCAAGCTAATCAAGAACCTTGATTCCAGTAAAGCAACTGGCCCTGACGGCATCCCAATTATAGTGTTAAAAAAGCTTCAACCAGAACTTGCTCCCATACTTACGAAACTATTTAAGCATTGCCTTAAGGAGAAGTGCTTTCCGACTCCCTGGAAAACCTCATAAGTATGCCCTGTATTTAAGAATTCAGGTGATAAGTCATCTCCCTCTCAGTACAGACCTATAAGTCTCCTGTGTGTTACGAGTAAGTTGTTGGAATCCATATTAAATAGAAAAATAGTCAACCACCTCAGCAGAAACAATCTTCTTAATAACACACAATATTGTTTCCGTTCTGCAAGATCTACCGCAGATGTGCTAACAGTTATATCTCACAGGATTAGTGAATCTCTTGACAAAGGCTTCCTTTCTAGGGCAATTGCTCTTGACATATCAAAGGCCTCCGACAAGGTGTGGCATAAGGGTCTACTTCACAAAATTTCCAGCTACGATATAACTGGATATGTTTTCTCAATCATTAAATCATTTCTCTCCGATAGGCTCATAAGAGTAGTGGTCGATGGACAAAAATCAGAGGCCTGCAGTATTAATGCTGGAGTCCTTCAAGGGTCAACCTTGGGCCCAATTCCTTTCTTGATCTACATCAATGACCTCCCTAAACACATACTTAAATCATTCGTTGACATCTATGCTGATGCCACGACCATCAACACATCAAAGGCTGTAAATGACAAAGCTCTCTCTGATTCTCTCTCCTCTGATCTCGAGCGCGTGGTTCAGTGGGGGAAGTCGTGGCTGGTTACCTATAATGCATCTAAAACCAAACTTTTATCTTTACATCATCAACGCTCTGATCCCCATCTGGCATCAATTGAAATGGATGGCTCTTGTCTAGGAGAAGCCCCGTGTTTTGACAAGCTTCTGGGTTTGACCTTTACTCCTGATCTGAAATGGAACACACACATCAAGTCTGTTGCCAAGGTCACTGAAAAGATGGTGGGATCCTTCTACCGCTCCAGAAGAGATCTCACTAATGATGCAGTTCTCTATCTATATAAAAGCCAAGTACGTCCAAGAATGGAATACTGCTGCCATATCTGGGCAAGACCTGCTAAAAAACAGCCTATCCTGCCTTGACAGAGTACAAAATAGACTTCGTGGCTTAGTGGGGTATGCCCTTTTCTCTACCCTACAACCTCTCTCCCACAGAAGAGGTTGCGAGCCTACCCTTGTTTTATCGTTATTGCCATGGCAGGTGCTCGTCTGAACTCCAATCTCTGGTCCCCTCTCGCCAATCTTTCATGAAAAACACCCGTCTAGCTGAATCCACTGTGAAAAATTTCCCCCACTCTATATCTGTGCCTGAATCAAAACGTGGATTTCATGAACAAAGCGTCTTTCTTAGAACTGCACGCCTGTGGAACTCTGTTCCGTCTGCCTGCTTCCCACCTGACTACAACTTGGATGTCTTTAAATGAACCGCCCACTTAAGTAAACACTTCATCAAATCTCCACACTAACGTATTGTACTTGCAATAACCCTTATCCCTGAGTGGCTTCCAGGCCTGGATATGTGGTGACCACCGCGTGAAAAAAAAAACAAGTAGTCAACCATCTCAGCAAAAATAACCTTCTTAGTGACGTGCAATATATTTTCCGTTCTGCTAGATCTACAGCAGACGTTCTTACAGATATATATCATAGGATTAGTGAATCTCTCGACAGAGACTACTTTTCTAGGGCAATTGCTCTTGACATATCAAAGGCCTTTGATAGAGTATAACATAAAGGTTTACTTCACAAGATCTCCAGCTACGATATAGCTGGAAATGTCTTCTCAATTATTAAATCCTTTCTCTCTGATAGGTTCATAAGGATAGTGGTTGATGGGCAGAAAGCAGAAGCTCACAGTATTAATGCTGGAGTCCCTCAAGGGTCAATCCTGGGCCCAACTCTCTTCCTGATCTACATTAATGATCTTCCAAATCACATCCTTACATCATTCGTTATGCTGACGATGTATAATCTATGGTAGAACATCAAAGTTCTCTCTTAAATGAATGGCTCACGTCTTGGAGAGGCTTCATGTTTTGACAAGCTTCCGGGCTTGACCTTTAGTCCTGACCTGAAATGGAACACGTATATGAAATCCATTGTCAAGGTCACCGGAAAAATTGTAGGATCCTTCTACTGCTCCAGTAGATATCCCACTTCTGATGCAAAAAAGCCATGTACGGCCAACGATGGAGTACTGTTGCCACATTGCTTATCCTGCCGTGACAGAATTCAAAATAAACTTCGTAGCTTAATGGGGTATGCCCTTTTCTCGTACCTTCAACCTCTTTCTCATAGAAGAGACGTTGCGAGCCTGTATCTGCTTAATCGTTATTTTCATGGCAAGTGTTCATCTGAGCTTCAATCTATGGTCCCCCCCCTCGCCAAACTTTCACGAAAAACGCTCGTCTAGCCCAAACCACTCTCAATAATTTCACACATTCTTTATCTGTGCCTAAACCCAAATATAGATTCCATGAACAAAGCTTCTTTCTTAGAACTGCACGCCTGTGGAACTCTCTTCCGATTTCTTGCTTTCCAGCTGACTACAATCTGATTGTCTTCAAGTCCAACGTAAACAAGTTCTTGATGAACCTCCCTTTGGTAATCCAATTAACAAAATTACCACTACTTATGATTACTACGCTAAAAGCACATTGACTAATGTATACCCATTAACCCTTATCCTCGAGTGGCCTCCAGGCCTTGATAAGTGTCGATTCCTGTGTAAAAAAGCGGCTGTTGTAATAACGCAAATTTATTTGCAAAGGTTATCGAAAGATGAAGAGTACTAGAAATCTGGGGAGAATTCTTATCACTTAGATTCTAGAGAACACATGTTGGTCTCAAAGAGAAACTTTTGCTGATAACCTGCGTAACTATTTATAGTGAGTTAATAATAATAATAATAATAATAATAATAATAATAATAATAATTTCCGAACAACCGGACCTGACAAAAACAAAACTATACTGGAGCAAGATATGGGAAGAAGCACAAGACCACAACAAAAATGCCGAATTACTGAAAGACACGAAAGAAGAGTTATATCAAATTGAAGAAGGGCGAGAAAACGAAATCATCAAGGAAACACTCAAGGCAACGCTGGGAAAAATGGCAAACTTGAGAGCACCAGGTTCCGATGGAATATACACATACTGGTTCAAAAAAAATTCCTTAGGTACATGTAATGCTAATTCCAAACTTGAAAAGAGTTATCCACAAAAAAAACCCCGTACCAGAATGGATGACAAGAGGTAGAACCACACTAAAACAAAAAGACACCGAATAACTACAGGCCCATAACCTGCTTACAAATCACATGGAAAATCTTAACAGGACAGAGAACAAATTAAAAAAAAAAATTTCTTAGGAACAAAAAGGATAACGAAAAGGGAAAAGAGGAACGCATGGTTTGCTATAAATTGACCAAAAGTCCCGTAAAAGACAAAAAGTAGAAAAATAGCTATGGCATGGATCGACTACAAGAAAGCATACAGAGATTATAGAATGTTTGAGGGTGTACAAAATACCAGATAAGATTATTGATTGAAAAAGTAATGAAACACGGAAACTTGAGCTGGCGGTTGAAGGATAATACATAACTGAGATAAAAATACAAAGAGAAAATTTGCAGGAAGATTCCATATAACTACCACTGTTCATCATAGCCATGATGCCTCTTAACAATATACTAGAAAATGCCAAGTCAGCTACAAGGGTACTAATGCGGACGAAAGAATGTACCACTTGATGTATTTGGGCGCCCTGTAACTTTTCGCAAGAAGCAAACATGAAAGAGAGACGCTAATAAACACAGCCAGAATCTTTAGTCAGAATATCTTGAATCAATTGAGAATGGAAAAGTTCCCACGAGAAAAGTGGAGACAGCAAAAGATATGGAATTACCCAACCAAAAGGATTTGAGGAAACTAGGTAAACATAACATCTACAAATATTTGGGCGATTTAGAATCTGACACCATCAAATCAACGGAAATGAAAGAGAAAATTAAAAAAAAAATCAGAACAGAAAACTCATAGAAACTTAATTATATAGTAGGAAGCTAATTAAAGATATAAACATGGGCAGTATCACTAGTAAGATACTCTGGAATGTTTATAGGTTAGACTAAAGAAGAACTGAGACATCTCGACCAGAAAACAAGCAAATTTATGACCACGTACAAGGCATTACACTCAACTGATGATGCTGACCAACTCGATATGAAAAGGTTAATATAGAAGACTGTGAATAACACGAAAAATAATTAGAATGTATATAACGTCGAACACAGAAAGGCTAATCACAGCAGCAAGAGATATCGTAAAAAATAAACAAGCCAGAGAACAGAGAGGCGACGGATGAGACGATAAAAGAAAAAATAGGAAGAAAAACAGCTACACTGACGATTCTCATGGATGACAAAAGATGGGACTCACGAGAACACTTGAACATGGTTACGAAAATGACACTTTAAGAGAGAAACTAAATGACTAATGACGTCTCACAAGTGAACATGATTAGAACAAACTCTATGAGAGCTAATATTAACAAATAAGAACTCTGCAGACAAAGAGTGTGACAGCCTCCCGTGCTCCGATCAGTCTGAGCTCTAACCTCCGCGGAAGCTGTTGCTCGTGATCGTCTTTTTTCGACGGGGAGGGCTTCACAAAATTATCTGCGTCTCTGTGTTGGTTTCTGCTGAAAAGCAAAAGCAAAGCTTGGTATGCACACCGGAAAGGAAAGACAAACACTCAGGGTTTCAAGCTACAAAAAGTTAATTTCACAAAAGTTACAGATTTTTACATATGTACATCGTTCAGTTCACCAAAACATTTTAAATCTCAAAAAAATCTTATTCTTCGTCCACTGGATGGCGGTCAAAGTAATGAGGGGTCTCGGACGTCTGGGAGCGTGTTTCTTTCTCGAGAATTGGGTTCAATCTGTCTTTTCCGACTCGAGCATGTGCCTTTATACTAAGGTCACAGGTTGGGGGTCTGGCGATTTGCTGAACCAACCAAAATTCAACACGTCAAGAGAGGGAATCCCCAGCCATTTTGTGTGTGTGCAATACAGCAACTCGTCCATAGTTTCGAAAATCTGAGAGCAAAAACTGAAATCCTTTCACACAGACAGGAGTCAAAACCTGTCATTCAGAAAGCCATAGTCTGAACAGGTGTCCTTCAGGCCAACATAGGTCTATTTTCATCTCCACATTATTCTGGCATTTCATGTCCCAGCGTTTTTAAACAATAAAATTCATGTCTGTTTTTCTCAAGCATAATGAAACAAAAATGTAGTAGGCAAAACAAAAAAAAAAAAATAAATGTTCTGTCAGCAACAGTACAACTTCAAAATAGTCAATATCGCCCACCTCCAGAAGAGAGGGAATTCCTGTCCGTGATAACCGTGGTAAAAGAAGACACACTCCAATCGCCAGAAACACCCACACACACAGTTTGCAGGACACTGCCGACTCGTCTCTAGCCTCCTGCTTTTATAGTGGCCGGGAATTATCCATTTGCATAATCACATGAGACAGAAACGTGATTTTCCGAGAGTTGCATGGGGTAAATGCTAATAAAAACCCCCGGACGCCATCTTGAAATTCTCTTTTTCCCCCCAACTGGTGACACAACAGACGTACCCGAGGTAAGCTCTTTTTCCCCTCATTTTAGTTATTGCTACTTCTGCTACACTCCCCCCTGATCTCATGATCACAAATGGGGCAGGGGGGCAGTCGTCTCTGTCTGGTACTTCTCCGAAGAACCGGAGGCAGCACCTCCTCCCTGCCATCCTCCTCATCGCCATTATTGCCACCAGTCTGCTCCATACGCGGTGTTTCACAATCAGGGCAGGGGGGCAGTATTCGTTTCTGTCGGGTACTCCTTCGTAGAGGCAAGACGGGTGGTCCTTCCTCCGCTTCTTCAGTATGTACATTATATGGCTCAAAATCCTCTTCGTCGTCCTGCATCATACTCTCTGTCTTTTCAGAAGACATCATACTGTCTGAGTCTCCCTCTTCCTCCGATGTAACAACATAATGGCGAGGGCGC
This sequence comes from Euprymna scolopes, assembly GCF_053919585.1. Lineage (NCBI taxonomy): Eukaryota > Metazoa > Mollusca > Cephalopoda > Sepiida > Sepiolidae > Euprymna > Euprymna scolopes. The sequence goes on along the minus strand of NC_136496.1, from coordinate 20,969,302 downwards.
AAATCCTTCACGTGACGAGGCACATCGTCCACCAAAATCGACTGAGGGCTGATCACCTTGGTCACCTCACCCTTGCCGAACCTCGTGGTACATCGATTTTTCGGTCTTCTGACCCATACGTGATCTCCAACCTGGTAAAAGCTGTTCTTGGGACCTGGGGACGCAGTTGCGAGATTGGTCTCCTTTACTCGAACTTCGTATTGATAAATCCTGTTGGCAGGCGCAGTGGAGGGAGATGTGTCGTCTCTTGGTGTGATGTTATACCAGTAGACAGCCTCCTGTATGGGACAACACATTCTAGCCGCTATTCGTTTCACTGTACGATGACATCGCTCCGCTATGCCATTCCCGGCTGGAGCGTATGCACAACGGAATCGCAAGTGAACTCCCCATTTACATGCAAATGCTTGGAACATATTGCTGCAGAAAGCTGTGTCATTGTCTAAAAGGAGTTCATGCGGCGCGCCACGCTCGAGGAACACTGCCTCCAACTGATGAATCACGCTTGCCGAGTCCTGCCTTGCCAATTTCCTCCAAATGGAGAAACGCGATGGACCACAGTCTGTTAAAGTTAAAAAATGGAAGGTGCCATAATGCGTGATATCCATTCCAATTCTCTGCCAATTCTCGTTAACTTCCAGCTTTCCCTTTTCCCACCTGACTGGCGCTGGGTCAATGGACTGACATTCCTCGCATTTCTGTATGACCGTTCTGACAGTTGCTTTTGTCGTGGTTGAACATCTTCTCCTGACAAAGTAGGTAGTGCGTCGCACCCCCAGATGTCCACTATCTTTGTGAATAGCCATGATTTGACTCTCATCCAGCTCGTCTGTGTGGACCGCGCCTATCACTGGGTCAAGACCGTTTTTCTTTTTCATTGCCTCAAACCACCGCTGTGGCACTCGTGTCAGTCGGTCAGCAATGTTTCGTGCTGATGGAACCAGCGTCACATCCACTGTCAGCCCGTACTCTTTCACGAGCTCCTTAAGAGTGCTTAATCGCCTCCTAATAAGCATCTCGCTTGCTGCTTTGGTGCGTACTCACGCCTTTCCAGTTAGCGTGTCCGAGACCCAATGGTATACGCAAACAGAATCTGTCTTTATGTGTAGCACCTTGCTCTGCCACTGGAGAGCCAAATTGATGCCTTTCAATATGGCATCCAGTTCAGCCAAGTTGATATGTTGAGAGTCATCTTCAGGTCGCAGCCAACATGCATCTTCCAGCACAGTTTCACACATCTCCAAGGCTGCCCCAATTGCTAGGGAGCTAGCATCGACCCATACATTCAGCTCTTTGCCGTCCACACACCAATTTCCCTGTGCCGGATCGTTCTGCTGTGCAGATTTTAAGGTTTCAAACATCATACGATGTAGTACGGCGTCCCTTGCTTCATCATCCCAGCCCTTCGTTACCGAACTTACTCTCCTTCTGAGTATTCCGCAAGCCACACGAAGCCAACCGCACACCGGAAAGTGCCCGACAAGTCGACCACACAGAGAAAAGATTGTTCGTCGCGTAACAATACTGGGAGCCTCCGGAATTGCATTTCCTCGCTTCCACCGCAGTTCATTGCGTTCCATCCTGACTGCCAATCCCAGCACCCGTGCACCGTCCTTCAACTGCTCCGGGTTCTTGCACTCCAACCCGAACTGCGCGAGGTGTTCTCTCACACGGGTCGCGGGAACCACGTCTTCATTGACAAAAATGTCATCAATGTAAGCAGATGCTGCGCGGCTTATAACTTCTTCCTGAGATAGTACTTCGCTGACAATTGCTCTCATTATCAAGGGAGCCACATTCAAACCAAACCCCAGACGGGTCAGACAGTATTTTTTCCCATCAATTTCCACAGTCTGGTATGGCCACAGTGTCTCATGGACCCGGACTTGTAGGTATGCTCTTCTGAGGTCCAGTAGAGACACGTTAGCACCTTTTTGTCTCCACTCACGCAGCTTAGCCGCACAAACATCTGCGTTGGCCGTAAATGCGTCTACGTAATGATTTAGCTCCCGGTAGTCCATTACCGGGCGCACTTTGGCTTTGTTCTGCTGTATCACAGCCATCAGGGGAATTAGACCTTTGGGGGGTCCCAATTTATCCTCTGGGTATGGCACGAGCCAACCATTATCTATCCAGGTGTGGAGCTCCTGCGTGTATTCTTCACGAATTTCTGCTGGCACTGGGTACTCTGACACTCGATTATGCAGCCTTTCAGGGGGGTGGTCCACAGACCATTTCCACGATGCGGTCCACGTTCGGTTTTGATGGTCAAAGGTAGCAGTGAAATCTGGTTCATCGATAGAAATGGCTGCGCATTTAATACTTTTCCCGGCGCCCAGCCGCACTGATCCTGTAGGCTTGACAACGACACCTCCTAGAGCTTTTATGGCGTCGATCCCTAGAAGCAAGTCAAATCCCAGTGGCTTGCCATGCACCACCAACACATCGACTCTGGCAGACACACCTTCATCAGTGGATACAGAGACCGTTCCAACACCGCAGCACGCATGGGACATTCCACCAATTGTGTTGACATTTACGTTTGTTTTTCTCCAAGACCGGCACCGGTCTGCATGTAAAATTGTCCTGGAACATCCTGTATCAATAAGCGCCAAACATCGCGTCCCGTCAACATGGATGCTTATCACCGGGAGCGTCGTGTTCACATCTTGGTTGGGAAGGAGACTGGCGCTTATGCGTCCTCCCCTTGCTCGTTTACCGAGCAGTTCCGAACCCAGTGTCCACTCTCACCGCAACGGTAACACCGTGTTCCACGTTTTCGACAGTCCCTTGCAAGGTGGCCATTAACATTGCATTTGAAACAGGTCACGTTAACAGGATTATTCTGGGCCCTGTTGTTGGGTGAGCGTGTGGCCGTAACCACATCCTGATTTTGTTCGCCAGTCGTCGTCAAAATTCTCGCTCTCGACATTAGCTCCCCCATGGTCAGGGCTTTGATGTTCGGCACCTGTTGAAGAGCAATTGAGATGGTGTCAGGGAATCCAGTGACAAAAATTAATTTTGTGAGTCTCTCTGAGCTTTCTCCTGTGAATCCGGCCAATCCAAACAACTGCCTGATCTTGTTGGCGTACACATCCACACGTTCACCAGCCCATCTAACCATGGTTATTTTTCTATATGCTGCAAACGCGTCATCAGTAAATGCCTCCTTTAATCGAGCCTCAATCTGGTCTATTTTCTTTTGATCGTCCTCCTCCATTTCCATGTACAGGGCCAGCGCATCGCCTTCCAGGTATAAAGGTAGCAGACTCGCTACGTCATCCACCTGCTGAAGTTGTGCGACAAGTCTCACTTTTTTCAGCCACGCTACAACGTCTCCCTCGCCAGAGAACGGCTTGATAATATCACTGCTTATCCGCACTTTTGCCATATTCGGGCCGAAATAGCTTGAAACAAAAATGTAGTAGGCAAAACAAAAAAAAATAAATAAATGTTCTGTCAGCAACAGTACAACTTCAAAATAGTCAATATCGCACACCTCCAGAAGAGAGGGAATTCCTGTCCGTGATAACCGTGGTAAAAGAAGACACACTCCAATCGCCAGAAACACCCACACACACAGTTTGCAGGACACTGCCGACTCGTCTCTAGCCTCCTGCTTTTATAGTGGCCGGGAATTATCCATTTGCATAATCACATGAGACAGAAACGTGATTTTCCGAGAGTTGCATGGGGTAAATGCTAATAAAAACCCCCGGACGCCATCTTGGAATTCTCTTTTTCCCCCCAACTGGTGACACAACAGACGTACCCGAGGTAAGCTCTTTTTCCCCTCATTTTAGTTATTGCTACTTCTGCTACAAGTTAATTTCACAAAAGTTACAGATTTTTACATATGTACATCGTTCAGTTCACCAAAACATTTTAAATCTCAAAAAAATCTTATTCTTCGTCCACTGGATGGCGGTCAAAGTAATGAGGGGTCTCGGACGTCTGGGAGCGTGTTTCTTTCTCGAGAATTGGGTTCAATCTGTCTTTTCCGACTCGAGCATGTGCCTTTATACTAAGGTCACAGGTTGGGGGTCTGGCGATTTGCTGAACCAACCAAAATTCAACACGTCAAGAGAGGGAATCCCCAGCCATTTTGTGTGTGTGCAATACAGCAAATCGTCCATAGTTTCGAAAATCTGAGAGCAAAAACTGAAATCCTTTCACACAGACAGGAGTCAAAACCTGTCATTCAGAAAGCCATAGTCTGAACAGGTGTCCTTCAGGCCAACATAGGTCTATTTTCATCTCCACATTCTTCTGGCATTTCATGTCCCAGCGTTTTTAAACAATAAAATTCATGTCTGTTTTTCTCAAGCATAATGCTCATCCCTTTTGACAGGCCACCCGCCGCTGTCCGGGATTCAGTTAACGTTCAACAGACAATCTCAGCATATTTACCGGGCCTCCCTTAGGATTTAGGGGGGTCTCAACCTCTCCAATGGGGAGCAACATCGCTCCCTCAAGACGGTTACGTCACAGAGACGAAAAGATAAAATACATAATAAATGAATACAACAAACTACCCCTAAATGGATATAAGAATAATCAGAATCATGTTGCGAAGAGAAGCAATGGATTGGAAACTATGCAAACAACATCTTTGAATACCCAGACAAATGGTACAGGCAAACACCGATAGCAGTACTTGAAAGCGGAAATGATAAAATCCAAACAGATAAACGCATCCAAGCAAAGATCAGATATTATACCAGTTAACAAGAAGGGAAATTCCTGCCAGATCGTAGATTTCGTCGCTTCAAGAGACACAGGGTAAAAGCAAGGAGACGAAGAAGCGATGCAAATATACGAATCTGGCTAGAGAGCTGAAAGGGTTTTGGAAGTTGAAGAAAGTCTATATAAAACCAATAATCGTAGACGCGCAAGGAATAATCCCTAATAGCTTCGAAAAAAAGAGTGGGAGAAATTGGAATTAGGAGGATCGTTAAGAAGATCGAACAGATAGAAATAATGTAAACGGCTGAAATATTAAGGAAAATCCTTGAATGGCGAGACGCATGAGCTACAAATGGTTACCGACCATATATAAATTGCAACAAATATAAAACAAACAGATAGAAGAAAACCACATGAAACCAAGAAAACTGAAACTGTATAATCGCAAATATATCCCCCACACAAAACCCCCAAACAAACAAACAATGTAGTGCCCGCATCAACTGGCACCACAGCAAATACTTGAGCAGGATTGAGGAGAATGGAAAGACCGAAAAAAGAAAACACTGACTAAACTTCCATCGGATGAGCACGATTGGTTGGTTGATTGTTTTTGTTTTACGGCATATCAACCCTTTTCGGGTTATTTAATGCCGAATCCAAAGATCTTGAAGAAAAATTTTTAATAGAATATATTTGTTGTTTTCAAGTTGGTTTCTATTTAACCCATAGTTGGGACCCTAACAGGTACTACCACTCCAGGTCAGAGTGGACCTGGGAGCAATGGTAATTAAAGGGTGACTCCACACTCCACAAAGCCCGCAAGCTGGAGCCTAACCACTGGATATAGTTTAAGGTAAGGTGAGTACGAAGAGGTTTGGGATGCTTGGAAGGCTTATTTACATCTACTGCTCGACTTCCGAATTCCTTTCTTATTTCCCCCTCCATCTTGACTGTACTAAAGAGAAAAAGCGATATAGAAATTAACATTAGATTTTGCTTGATTATTATTTTACGGTCTTTGTAAAACTCACTGCTTCCTCGTTCAAGAAATCTAACGGCTGACCCAACGGTTACATTGTTTTCAAGTATCTATTTATCTAACGTTCCATTTATACACTGTTTTTCTTCAGCCTTGACAGACTATGGGTACCTACTGTAAAGGTGCCTGCGCGTGAATTTTTTGTGGCAAGAGTTGTGAATTCTAAAACAACACCTCTATTTATATAATATTATATTTGTATAACGTTCTATTTATATAATATTATATTTATATAATATTATATTTGTATAACATTCTATTTATATAATATTATATTTATATAATATTATGTTTGTATAATATTATATTTATATAACGTTATATTTGTATAACATTCTATTTATATAACATTCTATTTATATAATATTATATTAATATAACGTAATATTTGTATAACATTCTATTTGTATAACATTTTATTTGTATAACGTTATATGTGTATAACATTCTATTTATATAATATTATATTTATATAACGTTATATTTGTATAACATTCTATTTGTATAACATTTTATTTGTATAACGTTATATGTGTATAACATTCTATTTATATAATATTATATTTATATAACGTTATATTTGTATAACATTCTATTTGTATAACATTTTATTTGTATAACGTTATATTTGTATAACATTTTATTTATATAATATTATATTTATATAACGTTATATTTGTATAACATTCTATTTATATAATATTATATTTATATAACGTTATATTTGTATAACATTCTATTTATATAATATTATATTTATATAACGTTATATTTGTATAACATTCTATTTATATAATATTATATTTATATAACGTTATATTTGTATAACATTCTATTTATATAACATTTTATTTATATAACATTCTATTTGTATAACATTTTATTTATATAACATTCTATTTGTATAACATTCTATTTGTATAACATTCTATTTATATAATATTATATTTATATAACGTTATATTTGTATAACATTCTATTTGTAGAACATTTTATTTATATAACGTTATATTTGTATAACATTCTATTTGTATAACATTTTATTTGTATAACATTCTATTTGTAGAACTTTCTATTTGTATAATATTATATTTATATAACGTTATATTTATATAACATTCTATTTATATAACATTCTATTTATATAATATTATATTTATATGATGTTATATTTATATGATGTTATATTTATATAACATTCTATTTATATAACATTCTATTTATATAATATTATATTTATATAATGTTATATTTTTGTATAACATTCTATTTGTATAACATTTTATTTTTATAACGTTATAATTTATATTTATATAACGTCAAAGTTATATTTATATAAAGTTATATATATATATAACGTTCACTTAATATAACGTAATAGTTATATAACGTTCTATTTATATAACGTTATATTTATATAAAGTTATATTTATATAGCGTTCTATATATAACGTAATATTTATATAAAGTTATATTTATATAAAGTTATATTTATATAACTTTCTATTTATATAACGTTCTATTTATATAACGTTCTATTTATATAAAGTTTTATTCATATAAAGTTATATTTATATAAAGTTATAATCATATAAAGTTATATTTATATAAAGTTATAATCATATAACGTTCTATTTATATAACGTTTCTGAATTTTTGAGATGAGGATTGGTTATTCGTATTATTTGGATTCATCGGACTACTGTTCTCATCTTGAATGTCATTTCCACAACGTGTCGGTCGATGTAGCCTTCGACTCTCTTTAGGTGTATCTTGCCGAACTTTCGTTCCATCAGCCATAATTGACCCAAGTAATTCGCAATCGTATTTTGAGTATCGCCCGCACTGAGAATTGGACCTTCAGCCACCAGCAGAGTGTAACTTTAAACTGAATTTTACCAAGTACTTTATCTACTACGCCACGGGTCTTTGCGAGAGATAAGATAAGAACAGTAGTCCGAAAAATCCAAATAATACGAATAATCAATCCTTATCTAAAAAAATTAGATACACTAGCGGGGAAGGGGCGTTCGGCTTTGGCCTGACGTAAAATACGCTTAAATATAATATTTGACTTCATCCAGATTTTATAGAGTCGTGATTTTTAAAAAAAATATTTGAATACCATCAGCTAGAATCGAAATCGGAAGCATTCAAAGGTGGTGACGTTACCACTGTACTTACGCATATGAACCAATTAAAAATTAAAAATGAAATAAGATGAATGTTTTTTTTACACGGTGGTCACCACATATCAAGTCCCGGAAGCCACTCAGGGATAAGGCTTATTGCAAGTACAATACGTTAGTGTGGAGATTTGATGAAGTGTTTACTTAAGGGGGCGGTTCATTAGGAATTTGTTAATGTTGGACTTGAACACATCCAAGTTGTAGAAAGTTGGGAAGCAGGCAGACGGAACAGAGTTCCACAGGCGTGCAGTTCTAAGAAAGAAGCTTTGTTCATGGAATCCACGTTTTGATTTAGGCACAGATAAAGAGTGGGGGAAATTTTTCACAGTGGATTCAGCTAGCCGTGTGAAAGATTGGCGAGAGATTGGAGTTCAAACGAGCACCTGCCATGGAAATAACGATAAAACAAGGATAGGCTCGCAACGTCTCTTCTGTGGGAGAGAGGTTGCAGGGTAGAGAAAAGGGCATACCCCACTAAGCCACGAAGTCTATTTTGTACTCTGTCAAGGCAGGATAGGCTTTTTTAGCAGCTCCTGCCCAGATATGGCAGCAGTATTCCATCCTTGGACGTACTTGGCTTTTATATAGATAGAGAACTGCATCATTAGTGAGATATCTTCTGGAGCGGTAGAAGGATCCCACCATCTTTCCAGCGACCTTGGCAACAGACTTGATGTACGTGTCCCATTTCAGATCAGGAGTAAAGGTCAAGCCCAGAAGCTTGTCAAAACACGGGGCTTCTCCTGGACGAGAGCCATCCATTTCAATTGATGCCAGATGGGGATCAGAGCGGTTATGATTTAAATATAGGATTTAGGTTTTAGATGCATTAAAGGTAACCAGCCACGACTTCCCCCCACTGAACCACGCGTTCGAGATCAGAGGAGAGAGAATCAGAGAGAGCTTTGTCATTTACAGCCTTTTGTGTGTTGCCGTAGATGGTCGTGGCATCAGCATAGATGTCAACGAATGATTTAAGTATGTGTTTAGGGAGGTCATTGATGTAGATCAGGAAGAGAATTGGGCCCAAGATTGACCCTTGAAGGACTCCAGCATTAATACTGCAGGCCTCTGATTTTTGTCCATCGACCACTACTCTTATGAGCCTATCGGAGAGAAATGATTTAATGATTGAGAAAACATATCCAGTTATACTGTAGCTGGAGATCTTGTGAAGTAGGCCCTTATGCCATACCTTGTCGAAGGCCTTTGATATGTCAAGAGCAATTGCCCTAGAAAGGAAGCCTTTGTCAAGAGATTCACTAATCCTGTGAGATATAACCGTTAGCACATCTGCGTTAGATCTTGCAAAACGGAAACAATATTGTGTGTCATTAAGAAGATTGTTTCTGCTGAGGTGGTTTACTATTTTTTTTATTTAATATGGATTCCAGCAACTTACTCATAACACACAGGAGGCTTATTGGTCTGTACTGAGAGGGAGATGACTTATCACCTGAATTCTTAAATACAGGGCATACTTATGAGGTTTTCCATGTACAAAATATACAACGATTTTTTCAATTGTAACTCTTTTTGATCCCTTAAAAACAATTTTATCGGCTAAATATCCATCAAAGAACGGTCCTTAAAAAAAAGCCAATTATTTGGGGCTCTTTACGCCGCTATGCGATTTTAGTTTCGGAAGTGATTGAGTTTGAAAATATGGAGACAGACAGATAGGCATATAGCCTTTTATATATTATATTATATCGTTTGAATTATGAATTTATATTCTTTCCCATAGTGCTCTAGCGAAAACAATATGATCGATCGGCTTTGAAGTAGGTATGACTGATACCATAGTCCATGGAGTTATCCATTAGGTCGCTCATGTATCCGTATAAAATGATGAGAATAAACAATCCGAAAACACGCTAACGATGTATTTAACAGTTTAGAGTATTGAAGAATTTTATTTTAAAATTCTTTCGTCTTGTTTCTTTTTTTTCAGGTGGCTGGTTCCGGCATGGCCATTGATTACATCCAAGCTGTCCTTTGTCACTTTGAGAGCCAAAATATCAAAGCAAATTTCACTGCAGAAGGTAATGCTGCATTATGGGATAGGGGGTTCTATTTGCCATTTTGGTTTCATTTCAATTCGTTCTTTTTTTTGTTTTAAGTTTTCTTTTGTCTGTAATTGTAGTGGATTTTATTGTCAAAGTCGGTTGGTTACCTATTTTATTGCCACATACATATACAGTTTTATATTTTTAAAGGAAAAAATACTGAGCTACAAATACAGGAGTGGTACTATTAAAACGAGTGACCGTTCGTGATTCAGATTTTTTTTTGCTACGTAGTCAACATCATTCTCAATGCATTTTTGCCAGCAATGAATGATGGCTATGGATGGGCATCCGAAGCGCGCTTTTTCATACGCGAATCGTTCCATAAGTAAAAACTCCTAGTCTATTTAACTAAAAAGGTTGTAGAGCTACAAAGACGGAAATGATGCCATTAAAACAAGCGGCCTTTTGTGCTCCATAATTTATTTTTCTGCTTCACTATTTCAGTGCCCTTTTGCTAGGAATACAATAGCGCATCTCTGCTTTTGACGCCCGTTTATGGTAATGGCTGCTTTCTTAGAGTCTCACGCCGTCAATTCTGCAACAGAGAGATGAAACTTTGAGGTCATGTTGTAACGTGGCCGTTACTTTTTAACTGTGTCGTTAAACTTCAAACCTTTCGGACCCACACGCTGTCTGGTACCGTCGCAAACATAAACAGGGAAGAAACAAAAATCCGACATTTTTTAAATACAAATGTAATGCATTTTTTCGTGGCTCCTCTAAAACAATGCATTTCATTATATTCACTATAAAAAGCCTGGTACGTCCAAGGATGGAGTACTGTTGCCACATCTGGACAGTAGCTGTTAGAATGAGCTTATTCTGCCTTAGGGGATAGTAGGGGATACCCTTTTCTCTTTCCTGCAACCTCTTTGCCACAGAAGAGACTTGGCGAGCCTGTTTCTGCTCTATCGTAATTTTCATAACCTCTTTCCCACAAGTTTCGAGTTTGTCTCTCTGCTTTGTCATTATTTTCATGGCAAGTGCTCGTCTGAGCTCCAATCTATGGTCCCCCCTCGCCAAACTTTCCGAAAAACACTCGCCTAGCTGCAAACACTATCAATAATTTCCCACTCTTTATCTGTGCCTAAACCTAAATATAGATTCCATGAACAAAGTTTCTTTCTTAGAAGTGTACGCCTGTGGATCTCTCTTCGGTTTCCCTGCTTTCCAGCGGATTATAATTTGGTAGTCTTCAAGCCCAACATAAGCAAATTCTTGATGAACCGTCCTATTAAGTAATCCAATTCATCAAATTTCCACTACTAACGATTACTACGATATTATTCCATTGACTACTGATGCACTTTTATCCTCGAGTGGTCTTCGGGCCTTGATAAGTGGTAACTCCTATGTAAAAAAAAAATACTCCACGGTCTTTTCGCAGCCACATGTACTTTTTAAAATGTCTCTGTCTCCTCGGGTTTACACGTCTATCTTCCCTCTCGCGCACTTTGCTTCTCTTCGACCACGTGATACATATTATCTCCTTTTCTTGTCGCGCAAAATCGCGCACACTCGCGCGCACTCCCTAACTTAATATTTTCGCTCGTCAGCTTTTCTTTGTCTGCTGCTGTGATTTTCTTACACGCGCCCATACGCGCTCTGTTACAATGTACACCCCGTGCCAGAATTATATGCAAATCGATATTTTTGTTCTAACTCCAGTAGCTTTCAATGAAAATTCGTGAAACTTAACACGTTATACGGCAACACTAACGCATGCGAAGATATAAAATTTTAAGCTGATCTGTGCAATAGCGAGCGAACGCCAGCCATTTTGGCGACTTGCAGTTTTTTCAGCGTGCCAACTTTATATGCAAGATGGGACGTAAAGGTGCTAAAAGTCAAGCTGAAAAGTCGAAAATTTTTCAAAGGCTTCATAATAAGATTTCCACCTTGCCATAGAATTACACTGTCATCATGGTACAATAAAAAAATATTGTACTAACCCTCAACTTTGCAACGGACGTTCTGACAAAGGAAAAAATCGTAAGAAATTCTATCTGTCACGTCGAACAATGAGCAAGATCAAGAGAGAAGTTCGCCGTAACCCAGTTGAAACTAGTTTTTGAAAAAGCTGACGTTTCTGATGTGCCCAAATCAACTCGTTGCCGTATCCTGAGGACGATTGAAAAATTTGAAAAGCCAGAGGTCCGCCCTCAATTGAAAGAATATCCACAAGAAAAAGAGGATTGAGTGGGCAAGAGATCACATGAAGGTGCATTTTTAAACTGTTTTGTTCATCGATGGGAATCGAGCGACGCTTGATGGATCCGATGGGTGGAGGGGAGAATGGTACCATAATGAGGATCAGGCATCAACAAGGAGGTGGTGGTGTGATTTTCTTGGCTGCAATCATTGGCAATGAGCTGGTAGGATCATTCACAGTCGCAGATGGAGTGAAAATTAACTCCACACTCTACATTGACTTCATTAAGGAAAACTTGGAATCCTGGCACAAGAAGACGAATTTGGCATTCCGGAAAAAGATGGTATTCATGCATGATAATGCACCGTCTCATTCTGCAAGGATAGCCACTGAATATTTGGAGATAGTTTTTGCCTGACATGGGAAAATAATGCGATGGCCAGCCTGCTCTCCAGATTTAAATCTCATCGAAAATCTGTGGAGCATCTTGAAACAAAATATTTACTCCGAAGGAAGGCAGTACAACTCCAAGGATGACCCCTGGAATGCTATTCTGACTGCTGCCAAAGACATTTCATCAGAAGAAATCGAAAGTTTGAGATCTTCAATGGACCAAAGGTGTTTTGCACTTGTCAATAAAAAAGGCAATTATATAAGATATTGATTGTACTATGAAACCATATTGAAGTTGTTTGTTCTTTATTATTGTTGTTCTCGATTTACAAATTCCTAGAATAATCAATGTTTCCGTCATCTTTTAGCACTTCACCATATTTTAGCATTGGCTTGCATATAAAGTTGGCACGCTGAAAAATGAAAATCACCAAAATGGCTGCCAATTGTTTATTACTGTGCAGATAAACGTAAAATTTTAGATCTGCGCTTGTGTTAGTATTGCCATATAACGTGCTAAATTTCACAAATTTTTATTGAAAACTATCAGAGTTAGAACAAAAATATCGATTTGCATATAATTCTGGCACGGGGTGTATGATACTATATTTATCATAATACCAGTCAAAATAAGAATTCAATTTGCAATCCATCTGGACCATCCGGGCATAATATAAACCAGAAAGCATTACGTTTGGAACGCCCCGGTATTTTATCTGAAAGATAATATATGTGTTCATTGATCCTTCCCATCGATTTTACGTTGAACCTTGGTAAGTGTTGACACCTCTGTAAAAAAACAAAAAACTGCAAAAAGCAAACAAACAAACAAACAAAAAACAATAAAAATATCTCTAAACGGAACCCAAAATCAGGACAGTGTTAAGCGATGGGTGTGTCAGAGTTATTGACAATTTAGCATGCCGTATCCAAGTGTTTTTATCCTTAAACGACGAATAAAAGGAATGAAAGTATGTGAACAAGTCAGTTATCACCTGATGAATATTTGTAATGGATATTAGTTGAAATACAGGAAGGACTATAGATCTTATTAATGAATTCATGCGTGATATTTTAGGTTACGATTTGATGTTTTATATATATATATATATATATATATATATATATATATATATATATATATAGCATTCTCTTTCTCTCTATATATATATCCATTATATATATATCCATTATATATATATATATATATATATATATATATATATATATATATATATACACCGATGAAGACTGAAGGATTGGTCGAAAATTATGTATTTGTAAAAAAAGTTTTTTAATTTAAAAATTTTTTTTCATAATATTGTTTTTTTATTCCTGCACGTCACCAATTTAAAACGAATAAAGAAAAGTTATAAGCTTTTATACTTTTCGTATTCCTTTTTATACATTTCCATTCATATATATATATATATATATATATATATATATATATATATATATATATATATATATATATATATATATATCAGTAAGCTATGAAAATATATATGGCAATTAAGTTACATAAATTATTCCGCGTTTCATTCTCGTAAGAATTCGTCAGGCTCATTCGAAAAGTTGTGGCTACGCGCGTTTATATATACGCACATGCAGTCGAATTTTCTAGTTAACCAGTCAGCTTCCTAGTTGCTATCGAGTTCATCCTAATCAGCCAATGGGCAGGCACTTACAGAACAAAGGCACAGTTGACCTCCGATCCACCCCTTTAATAATCTATGTAGTTTAATTGCCATTTATATATTTTCATAACTTACTACCCAGATGTATCTATGTATTGAGCACCGTTGAAGTAAATACGGAAAATGTACGCATAAAATCATATCTTCGTACATTAATTTATGTGATTAAATGAAATAGTCATATATATATGTACACACACACACACACACACATACACATACACACACACACACATATATATATATATATATAACTATATATATGTATATATACTAGCAAAAGTACCCATCGTTGATCGGCTTCAAAAACAGCTTACAGAAAATGGACTTATGAAAGTATGACAGGTTATGAAAAGGAAGGGTTCGAATTTGGAGGCATCAAAACCAAAGCAAAATATGATTAAAGTAAAAATAAAATAGATAAACCCCATAATTTATTATACCATACCTGTTCACACTGAAACACTTATCACAATATTCTGTGGATCTATATTAAAAAACCTTGTTAAACTTTGTGACATATTTCCATTCTATAGAGGTCAGACGCGAACGAACACCCCATAATTTTATTATACCATATGTGTTCAAACTGAAACATAATTATGAAAGTATACTTACGCAGATAAATATGAAAAGTCTTTATTAAAGTTTGTGCCTATTTCCATTCTATGGAGGCCAGGCACGAACGCAGACCCCACAATTTTATCATACCATCTCTATTTAAGTTAAAACATACTTATCAAAGTATTATTATATACATCTATATCAAAAACACTTGTAAACGTTTTTTTTTTAATTTTTAAATTTTTCATTTCCATACTTTGTGGACCAGGCGCGTACGCAGACACCACAATTTGAATGAATCAGCATTATGCCAGATCAAACATACCCATTCCTGTGTCTCGATACATCTATCATTATATGTGATTAGTTTTCTATAATAGTCAACCATATAGGAGCCTATTCGTGACCAGACACACACACAGACGTTCAGCTTTATACTATATATATATATATATATATATATATATATATATATATATATATATATATATATGTGTATATATATATATGTGTGTGTGTGTGTGTGTGTGTGGTTATGTGTGAGTGACTACAATATTCCGACGTGATGGCGAGAAACAAAATAAATTATATGTTTATCAACGTTTTCATTTTTATTTCAATCATCTCGAGGATGCATTGAAATAGACAAAATGTTGATGAACATATAATTTGGTTGATTTCCTTTTTCACCATCTCATCCCTCCCGCCTGACTTTATGTCGCTGTCTGTCTGTCTCACTCTATCTCTATCTATATTTCTGTCTATCTATCTACCTATAATTAAGTCTATCTATCTATCTATCTATCTATCTATCTATCTATCTATCTATCTATCTCAACCATCATAGTTACCATCAGCATCATAGTTAGTAGTAGCTTCATCATGTATTGTTAGTATTATCTCTTCTCGTCTGACTGTATGTCTCTCTCTCTTTCCCTGTCTGTCTCTCTCCATCTCTATCTATATTTCTATCTATTTATCTGTCTGTCTATCTATCTATCTATCTATCTATCTATCTATCTCAATCATCATAGTTTTCATCAATATCATTATTAGTTGTAGCTTCATGATTTATTGTTAGTATAATCTCTATAAGCATGAGTAATAGTAGTCGTATCATTATTGTATAGACAGACAGGATGTCCATCAGTAAATTAGTTTCCTGTTCGAGATCAATCATTATGCTTAAGAGGATTAGAAGGGGTTCTCTCTAGGAATAGAATAATTAGAAAGATTTAATTACAAAGTTTTAATTAATATTTCCAATCGCTCGCTTCATTTTCTAAGTGCGCAGCTGCAAGCCTAATGTGAAAAATGAAGAAGCTTTTCAAAATTTAAACAATCTTTTCAGTTCGAGTAACTAATTCGTACGAACACTCATCAAACATTCACGGTGCTTGCCTAACACACGTTTATATATATATATATATATATATATATATATATATATATATATATATATATATATATATATATATCTCTTAGTGCGTTAGAAGAAAAGAGTGAGCTCAGTTCTATAAGAGGAGACTAATCGGGACAATATAAAGCTCAACAAGTATCATTGGAGCTTATATAGGAGAACAACAGGAATGGTAACTGAATTCACAAAAAATATATATATTGGTAAATATAGATTGGTTCATTTATTCAATAAGGGAATTCAAACAATTAGTTGGAGGACTCTTATGCCAAGGCATTTCGAAGCCTAATGCTTATCATCAGAAGAGTACAGAAGATGCTAGGTAATATAGTGGAGATGCGGCGTCTAGCGTGGCATTCATTAGTAACGAAATAGATCAGTTAAAATTATAGATGATGTTGGGGGAGAGTTTTATCGAATTCTTAATAAAGGAGGCGCGTATTATATAGAGTGTAATGTAGAAAGGTGTAGAGGTTCTTTATCATGGTCTTAAATTTATGTAGTATATGTTTTATGGCTTAAGAGGAGGTGTAGTGTGGATGGGCGGTAATTCTATTTTATCGGCGGGTAAGATGTCTATTATCTATGCAGGGGCATTTTATTGACAAATACAACCGAGACGAGAACAGGACTATAAAGTTGTGTATAATTTTGGGAGGGGTATTATGGTGATGATTTAAGGCGAAAAGCCGAATGGGTGTATTCTAAGCAGGGCTGAACAAAGGTGATTACATGGGGCGTCCTGTACCAGGGTTTTAATTTAGTGAGGCGAGGGAAGGTTCGGAAGTAAGTTAAAGGAGCGAGTTATGGGGTGGATCTGGGTAGGTAGTTGTAAGGCTATAACACTAAATTTCAGAATACCAATATAGATAATATGTAGCAATAATTCTAGGGTTTCTTTGCAATTAGATATACAGAGAGGGGGTTGGGGTATAAGGCAGATGCATAAGGATAGGATTGCAACGTTTATGGAGGTGGATAAAAGGACAAAGGAAATTTAGGATGTGGACGATTAGGCGGTGGGATGATAGGGGGCAAATATACCATTAATAATAATTCTTAATTTTTATATATGGACAGAAAGTACTGGTCAAGGATCCGTTCCTAGCAATAAATCCGACAAGCTTGGGACCACGAGCTAGCCCAGCACCTATCGGACTGAGGTATGTCGTCTGGGTATTACTAAGAGGTCCATCCTCCCAGATCTTGCCTCCCGGCTTTTGGGCATGGCAAATTTATTACTTGTTGCCTGAGGTGCCCTTACCGGGGAATGCGGATAGGAATGCCAAGACAATTTTTGCGAAGCCAGAGTGCCCCTTCTTTTTGGGCGCTGGCTAAGCATCCCTACTTTCTTACCTTGTGTCACATTATGCTGATGTGGGCAGGATGTAAATATCTACTTTTGCCTTAGTAATGTGTATTCCGCCTCATTCTTCTTGTCAGCTTGATGCGTCTGTTTGTGTCGTACTCCCCCCTCCCCAAAGCACCAAAACGTTTTAATGCATACATTATTATTAACTTGGATTATTATCATTATTATTATTTACTCACTAGGAGAACTCTTACAGGCCATCACCAGCGATCGCTCACTGACAATAACCGGCCGTGTTCCTTGGAGTCCGAGTGACAATAAGTCTCACAGATTTCCAGTGCTCTACATCTCTTTCGATAACCATCGCAATTTACTTTGCGCCATTTCAACAACTGCTTACAATCGAGTTATTGCAACAACGCCCATTGGTAGTTCCTAGGGTTTGGATAGCAAAAAACTTTCCGAAGTTCCCATTATTCTCGGTAATCATCTGCTCTAGCAACTCGGTCCCGCCATCCTTCTTGATCACTTACGATTACGCAGTGTAGCGACAGCCGGTGTCGTCACCAACATTTCATTTTTGGTGTATGTGTGATGGAGACGCAGGCTTCCCCCCCCCCATTGCTAAACTTTCGCGAAAAACACTCGCCTAACTGAAACCACTATCAATAATTTCTCCCACTCTTTATCTGTGCATAAACGTTAACGTAAATTCCATGAGCGAAGCTTTTTTCTTAGAACTGCACACCTGTGGAACACTCTTCCATTTGCCTTTCAATCCGACTGAAATATGGTTGTCTTCAAGTTTAACGTAAACAAATTCTTGACGAGCCGTTCCCCTTAAGCAATCGAATTTACCAAATTTCCACTATTAACGATTACTACGATATTGTATCATTGACTACAGTGCACTCATTAACCCTTACCCTATATTTGAGTGACCTCCGGGCCTTCATAAGCTGTGACTCCTTTGTAAAAAAAAAAAAAAAAGAAAAGAAAGTTAACTAATTCTAAGAATAATAATAATAATAATAATAATAATAATAATAATAATAATAATAAAAAATGAATTAATAAAAAAATAAATAAATAACTAAATTGAAACTAAATTTTTAAATAAATTTTCAATTTAGTTATTTATTTATATTTTTATTCGTTTATTTTTTATTATTTTTATATTTTTATTCTTTTATTTTTTATTATTTTTATATTTTTATTCTTTTATTTTTTATTATTTTTATATTTTTATTCTTTTATTTTTTATTATTTTTATTCTTTTATTCTTTTATTTTTATCTTTTTACTTTACTCTTCATCGTTTATCTCTTAATTTTATTTCATGTGTTATTTTTTTTATCTTAGCTTTATCCCTTAATTTTATTTACCTTTTCATTATTATTATTATTATTATTATTATTATTATTATTATTATTATTATTATTATTATTATTATTGTTGTTGTTGTTGTTGTTGTTGTTATTATTATTATTATTATTATTATTATTATTATTGTTGTTGTTGTTGTTGTTGTTGTTTTTATTATTATTATTATTATTATTATTATTGTTGTTGTTGTTGTTGTTGTTGTTATTATTATTATTATTATTATTATTGTTGTTGTTGTTGTTGTTGTTGTTGTTATTATTATTATTATTATTATTATTATTATTATTATTATTATTGTTGTTGTTGTTGTTGTTGTTGTTGTTATTATTATTATTATTATTATTATTACTATTACTATCATCATCATCATCATCATCATCATCATCATCATCATTATTATTATTATTATTATTATTATTATTATTATTATTATTGGATCACATGGAGCTTTCACACAAGTCAACAAACGATCTGATTGGAGACCTGTGGTGTTCTCTGGAAACTGAATGACAACAAGTCCCCCCAGACGTCCAGCTCTCTCCTCCTCCTTCGATAGCATTTGCAAATAAATTTGCATCATCGCAACAGCGGTTTATACTGGAATGTAGGTGGCACTAAGCTTCCCCCAAATCCCAGTTCTCTTCACACTTGTCCAGTGGAGGTCTGGCCAGTGCTCTCTCCTCGGTCTTTCCATCCTCCTTGACCCTTCTCGACTCTTTGGTATCACTTTTCTATTGGGGGAACGGTGGTGAAACAATGGAGGGGTGCATGATGGGGGTGTAGAACATGTAGTTCTGCAGCTTCGGTGTTCTTCATTCCCTGTAACGCGTCTTCGTTATATTGTCTTGTGTTATTCTCCGCATGCAAGGGTTTTCCTTAATATTTCAACCGTCTATCGTTATACGTTGTATTTTTGTAGTTATTCCTCTGATTCTAATTTATTATTATTATTATTATTATTATTATTATTATTATTATTATTATTATTATTATTATTATTTTCTTCTAATTGTTTGGTTCATTTATTCAATAAGGGAATACAATCAATATTTACCAATATATAGTTTTGTGAATTCATTTACCATTCCTATTGTTTTCATATATATATATATATATATATATATATATATATATATATATATATATATATATATATATATGTATGTATGTATGTATGTATTAGTATACATTAGAATCCTTATATATTTGAGTGGCCTCCGGGCCTTCATAAGCTGTGACTTCTTTGTAAAAAAAAGAAAAGAAAAGAAAGTTAACTGAATATTTTTCGGTTCAGTGCTCGGTTTCAGTTGTGACGTGTCGATTTGACTGTCATTTGGGCGGTCGGGTTTCGATCCTGGATTGAGGCAGGTGCCTATCTAGCCGGACTGATGAGCTGTGAAACAGAGAAACAGTACTGTATGTGGATGACTATAATGCTCCCTATCTTGGGTTGAGCATATTGGGAAGTGATATACAAACAGCCATTAGCGTATTAAGCGACGCTCTTTGTGTAAACAAATCCAGCGGAGGCATTTGGACGATATCAAAACATCGTTAATTCATTACCCACACAACAGCAGCCGTATAACGACATGATGAGAAGCCGCGACTGTCATTTGGGCGGTCGGGTTGAGGCAGTTGCCTGTCTAGCCGCACTGATGAGCTGTGAAGCAGCAAACCAGTACTGTATGTGGATGAAACCGAAAAAGCCCCCCCCCTCTTTGGGTTGAGCAGTTTGTAAATATATTTTCACTTGACGCGCATTTAAGCAATTAAGCTTATGGTTTGAGCACTGTAAGCGACGGGCGGGTGTGGATTTTATACACACTTGAAGAGAAACATTTACGGTACTGATTCGTTGTCCGATGGTTAGAACAGTTGTAGGTTCGATCCATGGCTGAAGAAAGGTCTATGTCTAGTCGCACTGATGAGTTGTGATACAACGAAACAGTACTGTATGTGGATGATAATTAAAGCCCCCTTTTAGGGTTGAGCACTTTGTAAATATATTTTTACCCGACGTGTATTTAAGCAATCACGCGAAGCTCACTATTAATTCGTTTGTAAATAAACTTAAGGTTTGATCATTTAAGCGACAGGAGAGCGTGGATTTAATACACACTCGAGGAGAACTATTTACGGTGCTGATTCGTGGTCGGATGGTTAGAACAGCCAAGTTTCAACTCGACGGTTGCAAGTTCGATCCACGGCTGGGGAAAGGTGTATGGCTAACCGCACTGATGAGTGTAATACAACGAAACAGTACTGTATATTGATGTCAAATATATGTATTTATATATGATTACTTCATTTAATCACATAAATTAATTCACGGAGATATAATTTTTTCAATATTCATTTCAACAATGCTCAATGCCTAAGTAGAACTTGGTAGTAAGTGATGAAAAGTTTTCATAACTTACTATATATATATATATATATATATATATATATATATATATATATATATATATATATATATATACATAATTTGGAATTTGGCATTAAAATTAGTTTCAAAAGGGAAGCAAACAAAATAGATATAACTGATTTTTAATTCAAAATTATTAATCGTTTTACTCAATATTAAAATAGCTCTAGGATATCTATACCTATTGAGCTTATTTTATATCTACAGTACAATGAGCATAATTTTCTTTTAATAGTATTGATACATTTACTACTACATTAAAATAAACTGTGCTTTTTAGACTCTAGGTTTAATTCCTTCATATATATATATATATATATATATATATATATATATATATATATATATATATATATACACGTGCTTTTACATTTTTTGATCGTCTAGTTTCTTGAATGTCCATATAACGTCTATTGATTGTCTCTAGTGTTCATGTGCATGGATATTTTATAACAGAGTATATAACAACTATGGACAATGGCAGTCTTTACCATAGGGACGGATAACTTTATCGATGGAGACGCCAACAAAAGACACATAGATTTTAAAAGATTATTTCGTGCTTCCAGCAATAAAAGATGTTTATCTTTCGAAAAGGGAAACGTCAAAACGTGAATTATACTTGGATATAATCATTTATTTCTATGCTGGTTCCCCTTTATCGGAGTTGGGCACCCTTCAGACAAGTCTAGCTTTTGATATTTTGCTCCTCTGACTTCTACAGGCGTCAAGTCCAAATATTTGAGCACAAGACCATCGTCTGTTCGCTAACGCTTTTTGTATCGAACTAATCTCTCTACATGTATAACTAACAATCTTTTCTTAACTCTCTGACCATGTGACCAATATCCAATCTACGTACCACAGAGAGGAAAATCACCCCAACTTTGTCACATAATTTTGTTTATATTAGTTATAAAAACTATCATTCCTTTTCACCAAGTTAACATTCCTGGTACATATTTTAACATAAATATTTTATATTTAAATACCTAATTCGCTTCAATAACATTCTTTCCGCTATTCAAATATTTCTTTTTGGCATCGAATTATTCATCTATCTGTCTGTTTAAATGCGTGTATGTATGTATGTATGTATGTATGTATGTATGTATGTATGTATGTATGTATGCCTAACATGTTGACAGGGACGACAGATTTTCACAAGATCGGTATCATTTTAAACCTCGACGTCTCGAACGACAAATATCGAATAATTGGCCAAAAACATTAATGCTTTCACCCTAAACTCGGCAGTTTCCTACAAGGAGAGGTCGATTCTTTGCGAGGCATTTTTGCAAGTCATCGTATCGGTTGAACTGAATTTGCCTAATTTTAACGTTTTCAACTTCCGGTCGCGTCATGGACTAACGGTAAGACGTCAGATTTTCTTTCACTTTCTTTTCCGCCTGCACATCGCAGGTTCGAGCCTGCCTGCACACTACCACTTTTTTTCTCAACACACACATCACGACACCCGGGCAACGCCGGGCACCCAGGCTAGTGCTAATTAAACACTGATTAGGCTACTCGGCATTTTCCGGAGAACCAATAGCGTTATCAATTCTCTTGCTCTTATGTGAGAGTATTATTTCTATTAGTTTTGTTTTATTTAGTTTCAGTAATAGTATTAGTAGTAGCAGTAGCACCCGATTACATACATAAACTTATATATCCATATTGTATTAGGGTAAAAATTACCAAAAGAACCATAGCAGAAACTTGCCATGAAGCATATGGACAAGAGAAGTTATTGTGTTTTGAAAGAAACTGCTTAACTTTAAGGCTTGTATATAACCATTTTTTCAGTTGTTTTTACTTGTGAAATAATCCATTTCGGCTTCAAGTTAATGTCGGTTATCAGGAGAGAAAACGGGCCGTTTCAGGGGCTTCCTCTTCTTAGTTTATTCTCTCTTAGACTTTTATATAATCGTGTTTATCGTTTTTTTTATAATTATAAAACTTATATTATTTCATATTATTATATAATGCTATTCTTTACTTTCAGATATTTTAAAAGGCGACATAAAATCAATATTGGATCTTCTCTGGCTTTTAATCTTAAACTACAACATCCACGATGCCGGTAAGTAACTATGATATATCGGCGCGAATGTCAACCGAAAACAAACGCACATTTTTCATTTTAAAACTTCGGTCTTGGTCGATAACGAAAACAAACAAACAAAAAAATGAAATAATTCATTTCAGAATATCGAACCATTTAAATTCATATAAGTTTTTATGCACTATCTTTATTTCTAGCAATGCAGTGTATAAATCGTGAAGTTCGCTCAGACCCAGCAGCGTTGTACTAGACTTTTGCGAATATCGAAATGAGGATATGTGAAAATATGTGACGTGATCGACCTGAGGGAGCGGTTTGCCTCTCATTGGGGACCGCATACCTATGCTAAGATTACTTTAATAGATCCCGGGTAACGGAAGGTATACCAAAGATTAAAAATAGAGAATATAAATATATATTTTATTTTATTTGTCAATATAGATATATTTGCTTATTGTTTGGAAGTCAGAGATATATATTTTGATATTCAAAATTGACGACAGGAAATTTTCTGGCACCGACGAACTCAGTGCCAGGTGTTCTGACTGACAGCCGATGACCCATGGGGGTCATGGGAGTTTAATGTTGATTTGAATCTCAGTTTGCAACCTAGCGACAAGGCTGGATTGCACACCCGCAGTCTGGGTTTTTCCATAAGTGCATGGCGTGATTTGATTGGCTGAGGAAACTTTCCACCCCGAACACTAACATTCCTATTAAGTCTAGTGCCGCGCGAAATTAGTCAATTTCCAGCCAGAGTTTGTGCACGAAACACAAAGTAACAATACCGCTCCCTGAGACGTGACCCCCTCCTCCGACCCGTCTGCGTGCTGTCTCCAAAGAGAAGAGAGATTTTAGACTTTTAAAAACTTAGTAAGAACTGGACCATATATTTGTAAAAAAATCTGTAATATATTTTGTGAAGTAGAATAGAATTCAAGCGTCTGTTATCCTTCTTGCCTGCGTTTTGTTATTCGTTTTCAGCATACCAGATTCAATGTGGCAGCCTCTAGAAGTACGATACGACACGAGCCAATTTTTCGAAGATCGTAACTTCATAAGAGAGGCTGCTACAAATAAAGTAAAACGGTTTTTTTCGTAATAGAGTAGAGCAGTGGAAAATACTATTGGAGGTGAACAGTTCAGAGTTAAGTTGACGTGCCACGATATTGTTTCATGGACAGGAACTCCCACAAAACTCGTAGCTTGACGTATCGACGTAAATATATATGAATTTAAGATTTCATAAAGTGTTCATACTTACTAGTAAGGGGAGCAAACTTCACAGTATTTTTTTAGAAGCTTTCCAAACTTTCCTGAGAGAGTGTTCTGCCCTTGAATGTAGCAATGTAGCTATCAATATTCTCATAATAATACAAATTTATATGTGCATAGGCCTCTATATGACTTCGCTAAATTAACCGAAAGACCCACCATATATATATATATATATATATATATATATATATATATATATATATATATATATATATATAATGGGTTAAGAAATTCCAACGAAAGAAAGATGTATATTTAAATAAGGGGGTAGTCACCAATGTGTATTTTTAAATACCAATACCAACCCTACTTAACCTCGAAACCTACAACACTAGGAAACACGTAGAACCATAGTAAAATATCTGTTCCAACACCTCGCTCCCCCTCAGTCAGTGGAGGAGAAATCCCTCATGACTGAGACAACTATCATCCCTTCTATCACCCCCTCCCATACCTATACCCCTTCAATTGGCCCCTCCCCTCTGGGGAACAAGATCTTCCCCACACTAGGAACCGATCCTGGGTCTGGCCATACCCACCTGGGGAGACAAATAAATAGAAACATTAAAAATCCCTATACATATTTTTAAATACACCCCGCTATCTAAACAAATATAATATAAGGAATACCTGAAAAGACTAAAACGAAAAATCACAATACTAAAATCCAAGAATCAAAAAAATAAATATCAAAATAGAATGAAAGCACCCCTACCCTTATTTCAGAAGTGCTGGTTCTCCCCCCTCCTCACACATACACATTAGTAACGAACTTGGATCACAGTCACCTTCCTAGGGAAGCAAATAACCTCATAATACTATAAAACAGTACACATTCTCAAACCAATAAAAGAAAACACACACACACATACCCTACCCTACCCTAATGGAAAAGAAAAAAAGAAAAAAACACAAATAGAAAGAGGGAGTGAGAGAGAGAAAAACAACACAAGAGCGACCACAGCCGAGGTCGGCGGCCTGCCACAGCCCAATAAAAGAGTAATAAAAATTGAACTCCTATGAATAGTAGACACACACGTTTCCACCCCGTGGAAACACTTCAAATGAACTACGAAAATGCCATTTTTACATCTCCAATACATTTGAAAATAATTTCTGACGAGGACGCTTCACAGAACGTCTGAAACGCGTAAAAACGATTTCAATGATTTAAAAACATTATTACAATGATCTAAACATAATTTTCAATGAAAAACCAAGACACGGAATAATAAAATAATGTTAAAAAATACACATTGTTGGTGACTACCCCCTTATATATATATATATATATATATATATATGTATATATATATATATATATATATATATATATATACAATAAAAATCTTGATATTGAAAATATTCAGATTTTCAAAAACGTTTGTGCATCTGTAAGGAAGGTATACAAAATGTTAAATATTCGACAAGGAGTACAAGTCAAACAAGAAAAAACATATTCTATGGAGTTTCGAAGACAGCCAATCTTCTCATCAGAGGGAAGAGGTTTGCAAAATATACAACGATGAATTTAATGCATCACGGGAAACATGCAATATGAAATGTTTCCGTTTCAACCAGCAAAGAAGTTGAACTTAAACGGTCAGTTGTAACTAAAGGTTCAGAATTTAAGCCGGATTCTTAGTATTTTCGTTGGATAAAGCCACAGGCATAAGTCTTTAAAAGATGAAACCTGGGTTTATGACATGTATTCCTCGCTCTTTCTTTCTTCCCTTCTCTCTCTCTTCTTCATATATGTATATATATATATATATATATATATATATATATATATATATATATATATATATATATTTGCTGTACATACTTGGCATTGCTAGATAAAAACATATTGCTGGGCGGATGGTTTAGTTACATACTTGTTAAAATACATCAACTATTAAATTGTAACGATTTTCCTGAAAATTGTCCACATTTAGGATTTTTGGAAGTATAATATATAGTTATTTTAATCAATGAAATTCAAACAGGGAAATATAATCTCATAGGTAAAACGGGAATAACTCAGAGGTTAAATGAAAGCTTACACTTTTAAACGCAGCTGATGTTGGTTATATCAATAATTAAAGATAATTAAATGTAAAGTAAATGAAAAATAAATCAACTTTACGTAATATTTAAAAAATAGAAAACCTAAAACAATTCTTTTACTTATATCCAATAAGAATTAAGAACGTATTGTTGAAACAGATTTTCTTTAATGTGATATGCAAGTTAGATAACCTCTTCAATGTTGACTCCTTTTAAATAAATAGTATATATAATGTACGCTTTGGTATATATTAACAAAATTGTGAACAAACAAACAGATAAGAATACAATTATATATATATATATATATATATATATATATATATATATATATAGTAATTATAGATTATATATGGCGATTAAGCTACACTGAATATTCCGCGTTTCATCCACTCTAGGACTCTTCAGGCTTATGCGCATACGCCTGAAGAGTCCTAGAGTGGATTAAACGCTGAATATTCAGTGTAGCTTAATCGTCATATATATTTTATAACTTACTAACTAGCTCTACCTACGTATTGAGCACTTTTGAAGTAAATACTTAAAGTTTACCCATAAATTTATACTTTCGTATATTAATTTTATGTGAATAAATTAAGTATATATATATATATATATATATATATATATCGATACTGTCGGTTTTAAACATGATAAATAGGGGCCGTTTTAGATACCCATATCAAGTTGTCTTCAGCCGACACTCATCTCATATATATATTCAGAATGTGAGAGATTATAGAATTATTTTCACAGCCAAACAACGTCGCAGCTCGCAAGAGCCGTGACAGTCAACAAACCGGAAATCATCACTTGGGCTCGTCAATTACACACATCCAAACTCCGGATTCGAAAACGAGCCTCTTGCATGCGAGAAGTGCACTTTGCCAATTGAGCAAACGTGACACACACAAGAAACTGTGTTAGTTAATAGACTTTCTTGTGTGTGTGTGTTAGGCGCCTCACACACACACACACACACACACACACACACACACACACACACACACACACACACACACACACACACACACACACACACACACACACAAGAAACTGTGTTAGTTAATAGACTTTCTTGTGTGTGCGTGTGTGCGTGTGTATGTGTGTGTGTGTGTGCGTGTGTATGTGTGTGTGTGAGGCGCCTCACACACACACACACACACAAGAAACTGTGTTAGTTAATAGACTTTCTTGTGTGTGTGTGTGCGTGTGTATGTGTTTGTGGCGCCTCACACACACACACATACACACACAAGAAACTCTATTAACTAACACAGCTTCTTGTGTTTAGCGCGTTTGTTCAGTTGGCAAAGTGCTTGCCTCGCATGTTTTCGAATCCCGAGTTCAGATGTGTCTAACTAATGAGCCCAAATAAGGGTAAAACTCGAGTCTTGGACTTCCGGTTTGTTGGTTGTCATGACTCTTGCGAGCTGTAACATTATTTGGCTGTTGAAAATAATTATTCATATATATATACATATATATATATTTTTGTGTGTGTGTATGTGTGTGTGTGTGAGTGTGTGTGCGTGTGTGCGTGTTTGTGTGCGCGCACACGCGTGTGTGTGCATGTCTGAGAGCACGTGCGTGAGTATTTTAATTTCCTCGTCGAACATTGCCAAATAGCCTGAGACCGGTTCTTTCCTGTGCAAGATGGAATTCTCCGGAAGGAATAAAAGAATTATGAAATTGCCTGAAAGCTAGCGCACAATATCATTATCGTTCGCAATTCCACCAGCAAATATGTTGTTCAATAAATTCTCGAAACAAAAAAATTCTAATACGCATTCTACAAACGCACCCTTTATTCCGTTGTTTTTTTTTAATTTTAAAGACAATTGTTTCGCTATATTTTAATCCCTTTTCTACGTCTTGTAAGTAGCAGATGTTCCTAAGAGTAATATACATACATTACTATCGCTCTCTACTTGCGTATTGGGCACTGTCAAAGGAATACTGAAAACATGTCCATAAAGTGTTATTTAGATAAATAAAATAACAATGAAAATATATATCGTTTTTTAGTTTGTTTTTGTCTTTTCTCCCTTGCGTCTTTTTCTTTTATTGTTTATTTCTTAACCTCTTCACTAGTGTATGTAAGGATGATAGTTGTAAGGAGAGGATGCACAAGAGAGCAACGTAAGTTGTACATTTTCTGACCACGTAAAAAATTCTAGTCAAATTAACATCATTTTTATAACTGATTAACCCCGATTAAATCAACATCCCACTACTGTTTGAACCTATAGACACTAGTGTGTTTAAGATTTAGGGCGGCCATCACACACGCATACGAATACTATTCTTTCTCTTCTTCCATTACCTCTATCTCGAACCTTAACCCTTTCCCATTCATTCCTACATCTAAACATAGATACAGATCCACATCTCTGTTGGGTCTTTATTTGTACATACAACCAGTCAGTGAAGACTGAAGGAAGCTACAATATATATATATATATATATATATATATATATATATATATATATATATACATATATATATATACATACATATATATATATATATATATATATATAACTACTTAATTTACTCACATAAAATTAATATACGAAAGTATAGATTTATGCGTAAACTTTAAGTATTTACTTAAAAAGTGCTCAATACGTAGGTAGAGCTAGTTAGTAATTTATAAAATATATATGGCGATTAAGCTACACTGAATATTCCGCGTTTCATCCACTCTAGGACTCTTCAGGCTTATGCATAAGCCTGAAGAGTCCTAGAGTGGATGAAACGCGGAATATTCAGTGTAGCGTAATCGCCATATATATTTTATAAATTACTATATATATATATATATATATATATATATATATATATATATATATATATATAGCCATGGTCAAGAATTCATTACCACTTGAAAAATTTTAAACAACTCCCACTTAAGTTACAAATACTACAACCTAAAGGTTACAGAAAAAAAACTACATTGAACCTATAGACACTAGTGTGTTTAAGATTTAGGGCGGCCATCACACACGCATACAAATACTATTCTTTCTCTTCTTCCATTACCTCTATCTCGAACCTTAACCCTTTGCTATTCATTCCTATATCTAAGCATAGATACAGATCCACATATTAAGGTTAGAAATACTACAACCTAAAAGGTTATAGAAAAAAATCTACATTCAAAACATTGAATTCAGAAATTTACATTTTTATAAAATGAAGTATTTTACAGCTGATCAAATTTATAAGGTCACGGGTATGAAATGGTTTTATAGTTCAGTTGCAGATTAGCAATCACTGTGTAAAGGTGTCACCATGTCTTAGGCAAGTAAACATACCGAAGTTGAGTGTGCTCGAATTCTAGATTTCCATAAGCAAGGTTTGTTACAAAGAGTGATCGCAGCTAAGGTAAATCTGCAGTAAAACTGTGATTTGCAACTTTCTAAAGAACAGTGAAAATTATAGACAATCAAAATCCACTGGTAGACCTCCCCCCCAAAAAAAAATTTCTATCTTGTATTTAGTAGAAGAATAAGACAGGTTGTTTTGCAAGACAGGAGACTTTCTTCTAGTCAAATTAAGGTAGTTAAAGATGCTGAATCCGGTCCAATAATCATCAGACGACATTTACGACTAAAAGGCATGGTAAATAAAAAGCGTAAACAAATTCCTGGCCTGTTTCCACTTCACACAGTGAACAGCTTAAGGTTTCGTCGTGAATACTAAACATGGGATGTTGAGAAGTGGAAGAAATTCCTGTTTTTTGAAAAAAAAAAGAAAGAAGAAAAATCAATCTATATGGCCCTGATCGCTTCCAACGATATTGGCATAACGAAAACATGCCCCCTAAAATTTTCTCCACACGTCATAGTGACGGAGGCATGAGGTGCCTTTTCTTATAGAGGGACGATGGAACTCCAAGTGGTGCAGGGTTGTCAGACAGTGGTTGGTTATGTCAGCTAGCTACAAAAAGCATTGTTGATGACGGAAGGACAACGTGTGTGTAAGGATGAATGGTTATCTTCACAGGAATCTACGCGGCACGACAGTCCTTGATCATTCTGCAAGAAAATGCAATCCATCTCTTGGGACATCCTGCATGCTCGCCGGACTTGAATTCAATTGAAAATGTTTGGGATGGATGAAAAGAGATGTTTATCGAAATGGAAAACAATATTCAACAAAAAATAAACTTCGTGAAGCCACCTTCGGAAGCTGGATAGGCATCCCCGCACCTTAATGGTAACACGTCTTTGTAGCGTGCCCCAAAGTCATAAATGGTAACACTTCTTTGTAACGTGCCCCAAAGTCATCAAATGGTAACACTTCTTTGTAACGTGCCTAAAGTCATCAAATGGTAACACTTCTTTGTAGCGTGCCCCAGTCATCAAATGGTAACACTTCTTTGTAGCGTGCCCCAAAGTCATCAAATGGTAACACTTCTTTGTAGCGTGCCCCAAAGTCATAAAATGGTAACACGTCTTTGTAGCGTGCCCCAAAGTCATCAAATGGTAACACTTCTTTGTAGCGTGCCCCAAAGTCATCAAATGGTAACACTTCTTTGTAGCGTGCCCCAAAGTAATCAAATGGTAACACTTCTTTGTAACGTGCTCCAAAGTCATCAAATGGTAACACTTCTTTGTAGCGTGCCCCAAAGTAATCAAATGGTAACACTTCTTTGTAGCGTGCTCCAAAGTCATCAAATGGTAACACTTCTTTGTAGCGTGCTCCAAAGTCATCAAATGGTAACACTTCTTTGTAGCGTGCCCCAAAGTCATCAAATGGTAACACTTCTTTGTAGCGTGCCCCAAAGTCATCAAATGGTAACACTTCTTTGTAACGTGCCCCAAAGTCATCAAATGGTAACACTTCTTTGTAACGTGCTCCAAAGTCATCAAATGGTAACACTTCTTTGTAGCGTGCCCCAAAGTAATCAAATGGTAACACTTCTTTGTAGCGTGCTCCAAAGTCATCAAATGGTAACACTTCTTTGTAGCGTGCTCCAAAGTCATCAAATGGTAACACTTCTTTGTAAAGTGCACCAAAGTCATCAAATGGTAACACTTCTTTGTAGCGTGCTCCAAAGTCATCAAATGGTAACACTTCTTTGTAGCGTGCTCCAAAGTCATCAAATGGTAACACTTCTTTGTAGCGTGCCCCAAAGTCATCAAATGGTAACACTTCTTTGTAGCGTGCCCCAAAGTCATCAAATGGTAACACTTCTTTGTAGCGTGCTCCAAAGTCATCAAATGGTAACACTTCTTTGTAAAGTGCACCAAAGTCATCAAATGGTAACACTTCTTTGTAGCGTGCTCCAAAGTCGACAAATGGTAACACTTCTTTGTAGCGTGCCCCAAAGTCATCAAATGGTAACACTTCTTTGTAACGTGCCCCAAAGTCATCAAATGGTAACATTTCTTTGTAGCGTGCTACAAAGTCATCAAATGGTAACACTTCTTTGTAAAGTGCCCCAAAGTCATCAAAACCAGTGGAAATTATAACTTATTATTTAATTTGGTTGTTCAATGTTTTCATACACTTTTCCAACAATTTCGTAGAATTTATACTTCTGGTCTTGTAATTTTGATCAAGTGTAAACGGTCTCATTTCATAAAAATGTAAATTTCTGGGGTAAACATTTGAGATGTAGCTTTTTCCATAACCTTCTAGGTTGTGATATTGGTAAGCATAAGTGGGAAGAGATTAAAATCTATCCTTAAAAATGTTTTCATATTTATTATTATGGATCCAAGTCTCTATTGGTTATTATATTGTACCCAATATATAGTAGCGATTTCAAAAGTAAAAAAAATACAACTTGGGAGTCATCAGGTAAAATTAAAATCAAAACATGCTTCCAAGTTCCATTTTTTTTTCAATTTTGACTCCTTAGCAATTATGTCAGCTTGATGAAAGAAAATATGTTCATTCATTTGCATATTTTTCAAATTTTAAAAAGAAAATATAATCAACCATTATTTTTGTTGATGAGGAGACTATGTTCTTTAAACTTTTGTCAAATTATTGTCACTACTTATTGTTAATTTCAATAAAATGAACATCGTTTCCGAAGCAGTATTGTCTGTGGAGGACTATATATATATATATATATATATATATATATATATATATATATATATATATATATATATATATGTGTATATATATATGTATATATATATTGTGTACAGAAAGTTGTTAGATGAGACAAGTCATTGGTACCGTCGGTTTTTAATCTGATAGTTAGAACCGTTTAAGATATCCATATCAAACTCTCTTCAGCCAATACTCCCCCCCTCTCTCTCTCTATATATATATATATATATATATATGTATATATATGTGTATATATATATATGTATATAGAGAGACGAGTATATATGATATGGATAACTGAAACGGTTCTAACTATCGGGCTTGAAACCGACGGTATCAATGACTTATCTCATTTAACAACTTTCTGTACACAAAATATAAATACGCTCTTATATTTCGGATTTTCCTTTTAATTCAGTACTCTTCTGGATTTCTTTTTCCAAAAACACTAATCATATATATATATATATATATATATATATATATATATATATTAGTTATTAACTTGAATAGTACGAAAATTGCAACTAAATAAATAGTGTCTATATTTTCTTATTATGGAAGTAGTATTTTCGGCTGTCCTAGTTTTAAATCCCTGGAACAGTTACATAAGGAAGACGTGGTCAGACGACAACAATTATGGAAGGCAATATATACTGAAGATACAGTTGAAGATTCAGTACTCCTATCCCGTCGCGTTTAACAACCTAACGCATACAAAGTTAGGAATGAATGGGCCACCCTGTATAAATAGTATATATTTTGCTCATTTTTAATAATAATAAAAAAAAATTCAGTTTAAATTACTAGAGATACAAAGTTAACACATTGCAGACTAAGAACTTGCATAAGACGACTTATCGCGAGAAAATTAGCAATTACAAAAGGTGATTCGATTTTTTTACAGTGAAAAATTGCTAATTAGAAAAGAAGAAACAATCGACTTTTCCTCATGTAACTGTTCCGGAGATTTAAAACTCATCTTTTATGATTGTTGTTGAACGACGTTTCGGCCAACTATTCCTCTGACACTCATCAGCTTGTTAACCGCGACGAGATAGAAATGCTGAATCTTTCAACTGTATCTTAAGTAATTACCGCCTTCCATAGTTTTTGTTGTCTCACAACGATTTGGCCTACTAATCCTCTGGTCAGCTTTGGGTAGGATTGAAACCGCTATCTTCAGACAATGCTTACTTGGAACTCTGTAGTAATTCAACGTCTCTATCCATTGCGCAACGCCCCCCCCTCCGTGGTGAGATGTCAACAACTATGGAAGGCAGTAATTACTGAAGATACAGTTGAAGATTCAGCATTTCTATCCCGTCGCGTTTAACAACTTGACGAAGGCCAGAGAAATAGTTGGCCGAAACGTCATTAAACAACACCTATAAAAGATGAGGATAATAGTTTGCAAATCTATAAATAAAATATACAAATTACTCATCTAAAAAGAATTCCAATAATTAAAATAATACTATCAAACCTCACTCTTAATAACTACTCTATGATATGTGATTTAGCATAGAAGGTTAGGAATACATATATATATATATATGTATATATATATATATGTATATATTTTTTATTGCCGTTTTATCTGTTTTAGTTACATATGTTTCTGCTACCGCATCGTATTTGCCACTCAGCAACTTCGTCAGACTTGAACAGAAGTGGTTATTATGATTTGGAAAGCCACTATTAGAAGGAGACGATGAAAAAAAAGGGGTGGATTAAATTGTGATCTGACAGCATTTAAGTTTTAAGATTTAATAATTAAATAAAAAAAAACATCGAACACGGGTGAAATTGAGTGTGTATATATATATATATATATATATATATATATATATATATATATATATATATATAGCCAGTAGAGTTTAGTTTCCTAGAAGTACATCCAATGAAACAACATGTGTCTACCAAAGAGTGCTCAATGAATAAACAGAGCAGGTGTGTACATGGATGTTACATTCTAACTTTGTAAACGAAATAAGAAAATGTTTTTCTTTGAATAACAGTTCTCGACGATAATTCTTGGCCTGAAGACGTAATCACCCAACGCGGGTGATTACAGAAACATGTATGCACATGTAGCCATCAATGTTTGTATAAATAAATTTTATATATATATATATATATATATATATATATATATATTTAAATAAGGGTGTAGTCACCAACAATGTGTATTTTTTAACATTATTTTATTATTCCGTGTCTTGGTTTTTCATTGAGAATTATGTTTGGATCATTGTAATAATGTTTTTAAGTCATTGAAATCATTTACGTACGTTTCAGACGGTCTGATGCGTCCTCGTCAGAAATTATTTTCAAATGTGTAAAAATGGCGATTTTCGTTAGTTTGAAGTTTTTCCAAGGGGTGGAGGCTTGTAAGTGTTTATTATACATTGGTATGCTGAATTTTTATTGCTTTTTTTTTATTGCTTTTTTATTTGGTTTGTCCAGGGAGATTTTGACCTGGCTGTAGTCAGTCAGTCGCTATTTATTTCTGCTAATGTTTTTTTTCTTTTCCTTTAGGGTGGAGTAGGGTGTGCGTGTGTGCGTGTGTGCGTGCGTGTGTGTGTGTGCGTGTGTGTTTATGTGTGTGTGTGCGCGTGTGTGTGTTTGCTTTTATTGGTTTGGGAATGTGTATATTGTTTTATAGTATTTTGGGGTTATTTGCTTTCTTAGGAAGGCGGCTGTGGTCCGAGGTCGTTACTAATGTGTATGTGTGGGGAGGGGGACTGGCTCTTCCGAAGTAAGGGTAGGGGTGCTTTCATTCTATTTTGATATTTATTTTTTGGATTCTTGGATTTTAGTATTGTGATTTTTTCGTTTTAGTCTTATATTATGTTTGTTTAGAAAGAGGGGTGTATTTAAAACAGGGGATTTTTTAATGTTTCTATTTATTTATCTCCCCATGTGGGTATGGCCAGACCCAGGATCGGTTCCTAGTGTGGGTAAGATTTTGTTCCCCAGAGGGGGGGCATTGGGGGGTGTAGGTATGGGAGGGGGATGATAGAAGGGAAGATAGTCGTTTCAGTCATGAGGGATTTCTCCTCCCCTGACTGAGGAGGGAGCGAGGTGTTGGAACAGATATTATACTACGGTTCTAGGTGTCTCCTAGTGTTGTTGGTTTCGAGGTTAAGTAGGGTTGGTATTGTTCAGTGTGTTGTATTAGAGATAGGGGTGTTATGTCTGTGTGTGGTTGTATGCGCGCACGTGTGTGTGTTTTAATGTGTCGGTTCTGATTTATGTGTGGGTGTGTGTATGTGTATGTGTATGTGTATGGGTGTGCATGCGAGTGTACCTTGCATTTCATGTTTTTGTGTGATGGTATTAGGTTCTGTTCAGTTCAGGAGTGAATTTGGTGAAGAAGTTTTTTTCCTGTGTAAGTAAATAAAAATAATTGTCTGTTTGGAAGATTGGCATTATTTTGAAGCTGTTTCCACTGCATGTGTGCACGTGTTTTGAAACATAGAGGTGTCTGTTATCTGCAATTTTGATGTTGCTCTTATGTAACGCCACTCTATTGCTGAAATTTTTGGTGGCGCCTATGTAGGATTTGTTGCATGTTGTGCATCTTAGTGCATATACTACATTTCTGGAGGTGCAATTTAGATCCTTTTTTATTTTGAATGTTTGTGCTGGGTTTTTGAATGTGTATGTGTTACCTTCTATTATTATGTCACATACTCCACATCGCGGTTTGTTGCATTTTGTAACTCCTTTTGTAGTATGTGGGACGAGTTTTGAGGAAGTTAGGATGTGTTTTAAGTTTTTGGGTTGGCGTTTGCTTTTTATTATTTTTGTTGTTTTAATATATATATATATATATATATATATATATATATATATATATATATATACAGGATGTCCCAAAAAGATGTACACACATTTCGACAGCGTTTTCATGCTTCCAGTAGCATTTCAGAATGAATTTTTCTTCTTCAAAGTTTAGCCCAGCTGCCATCATTAAAGTCGATGAGTTTAATCTTAAAAGAAAAAAACAAACATCTGGTTTAACATTATTTAAAGTGTGTATACATCTTTTTGGGACACCCTGTATAAATAGTATATATTTTGCTGATTATTTAAACGGTAATACGGTAAATAGAGTCTCCAACCTTGAAGATCATGGGAACTCTTTTTCCTTAAAAAATCGCTCATATTTGTTTTAGCCATAAACAAATAAACAAATATTATTTATTATTTTACTCTTAAAATATTACTGTTTTATATATAGTTCATATATTGACAGATAACTAGGAACACACACACATACACACACACACACACACACACACACACACATATATATATATATATTCAGTAAAACGATTCATAATTGTGAATTAAAAATCAGTTTCAAAAGAAAAAACAAACAAAATCAACGCGGTTGTACGATCGTTTCGGAAACGATGTTCATTTTATTGAAATTAACAATAAGTATTGACAATAATTTGACAAAAGTTTTGTCATTTAAAAACATAGTCTCCTCATCAGCAAAATAGGGGAGGGGGCGAAGAATAAAACTAGCATTTCAGTCGTGAGCAAAAGCAGATATTCCGGGAAGTATTTAAAATATTAATAGATTTACTGATACATTAAAATTTACTCTGCTCCTCAGACTCCAGGTGTAATTTCCTCCCCAAAATATAAAAAATTATAAAAAAAATTATATATATATATATATATATATATATATATATATATATATATATATATATACATACATAAGTAGAAAAAGTTAAAATATTGTAGAAAGAATTTACAATAATTTATTTAAAACAATTAATACGAAATAAAAGTGAAAGGTTCAGTAATCCATGGAGTTTCAAAAAATGCATTTCTCCTCAGAGGGAGAAACATTATCAAAAGGTAATTATAGAAAGGTACCTATTTTTCTGGTTTGAAAACAGTCGAGAAAGAGAAATTAAAATAAGTTTATAAATAAAATGAAAGAGAATACTCAGCGAAGTCCAACATGCATGGTTGTAAATATCCGAAAGTTCGCAATTGGTGCCGCGATTAGTGAGTCCAAAAAGAGTTCCGTAAGATATCCTTAAGAATCTCTTTAACAAAGAAGGAATGAAAGGTCTGTGTAGAAAAATCCTATAGAGAAATGCTGTTTGTAAAATCCAATGCATGGAAATAATAATTCTTGTGCAGACGGGCATATGAAATCTTTATCTGGATAAGGTTTTTGTTCTATATACTTCAATTTTGACCTTTTCTACTCACAATAGGCTCCATTACTGATATTGAGCTTTTTAAATCTAAATAAGATTGTTCTATAAATATAGACTTCTATATTGATATTTCTGCACTTTCGAATTTGAAATTTTTTTTTAATAATCTTTTCGTATCTTGCGAATTTTACTCAGTTATATATATATATATATATATATATATATATATATATATATATATATATATATATATATATAAAGATGAAATTGTCTGTGTTTCTGTGTGTGTGTGTATTTCCATACCAAACTAATTTTCAGTCTACAGACTCGATATTTGGCATAAGGAGTATTGAGATTTGAGGAAATCTTTTTAGTCTGTTTTCGGCCAGAAATTTGGCTGTCAAGGGGTGAAAGTTCAACGATTTCACATTTGAAAACTCTACCGAACTCCTCCGCCAATTTTGGGGCTAAACACTTGAAATCTTAGATGGAGGTTACTTGGACATGGATTAAACTTTTTAATTTGATTTAAGCCTAAAACAATAAATGTTTAGGATCAAAAATTGGGGTCAAAGTTAAAAAAAAACTTTGAAGTCTTCGGTCTCTACAAAATTACCCAGCCATTTTTTTATCTAAATATTTGAAATTTTACATATAGTGTATTCAGACATAGGCAACGCTTTTTCATTGTTTTTTTTTGGCCAGAAATTTGGCTGGCAAGAGGTCAAAGTTCAAAAGATGTAACCTTTGCACTCTCTAGCAAATTATTCAGCCAATTTTGGGTATAAACATTTGAAACTTTACAGAAATGGTATTCAGACATGCAGCAAACTTTTACATCAGTTTTCGGGCAAAATATTGGCTGCTAAGAGGTCAAAGTTGAAAGAGTTGACCTTTGCAGACTCTACCAAACTCCTCAGCCAATTTTGGGTCTAAACACTTGAAATTTTAGATGTAGATTACCTGGACATAAGTCAAACTTTTTAATATATATATATATATATATATATATATATATATATATATATATATGCAGGTAAAGTTATGAATAATGCATAGGGACCGACAAAAGCAGGGCTGAACTACTCGTAAATATATATATATATATATATATATATATATATATATATATATAAATGAAATCAAAGGAGATACAGTGTTTACCTGATGTAAGAAATGATAAACTTCAATCTAATATAAATACCAGGATTAATATATATATATATATATATATATATTAATCCTAACCAAATAAAAAAGCTCAATACCGACACAATAGAGAGTAGAGTTTATTATAAAAGAAAAGAAATTAAAACTGTAAGTTTAAATTTACAAAGTTATTGTTCGACCAAATATTCCAAAGAAATTATATATATATATATATATATATATATATATATATATATATATATATATATATATATATATATGCGTGTGTGTGTGTGTGTGTGTGTGTGTTTCTATTTTTAGTATTTACTTCAAAAGTGCCTTATAGATGAGTAGAACTAAACAATATTAGTCCTCGCGCGGAAGTTTTAAGTAATAATAATAATAATAATAATAATAATAATAATAATAATAATAATAATAATAATAATAGAATAACAATAACAAAGACTTTCGCTCGCGAGGACTACTAGTGAGCGTAACCAGTTATACAGTCCTTTTGAAATTTTCATCTCTATTTTTCTCATTATCTACTGAATATTTTTAATGAAACCTATATGAAATATGTTCCTTATTCAATTGTAAAGATTTTCTATTCTGAAAGAAGTTTAAAAAATTTAATCTAAAAAAGTTATTTAAAAGTTTTTGTTAAAAAAATTCAGATTTTCTCATTAGTCAGACATGTGTGACAAAGAGGGAGTTGCAAAAAAAAGTTGTGATGCGAGGAGAAATACAAACTAAAACAGAGATAATATTCAGACGTGTAATAATATATAGAGGGGGTTGCAAAAATGAGTTGAGGTGTGAGGAGAAATACAAACTGAAATAGAGAGTAGGAGCGTTTTTTTTTATAAATACATGCAAAACCACATTCATTTCTTAAAAATCGAAATAATTAAATTAAATAAAATATAATCTTAAAAAAATACGATACAAGTTAGAAAAGCATTTCAACCAGGGTATGAAAATTGTTGAACAAAATGTTTTTAATATAGGCTTTAAAAATAAAGGTACAAGATTCAATTTGAAATTTATTTATCTTCAAAGTGCACTTTTATACATTTTACGAAGTAAGGTATTAAATTTTTCATACCTTACTTTGTAAAATTTATATATATATATATATATATATATATATATATATATATATATATATAAATATATATATATATATATATATTTATATATATATATATAGAGAGAGAGAGGGGGAGATAGCTAGAAACACACGCACAAATATGGATGTATATATACATACACATACATTATATATAAACATGCACATGTATGTATATATACACATACGTACATATATATGTTATATATGTAGATAGCTAGAAACTCAGATATATGTATGTGTAAATATATGCATACATATATATGTGTGTGTATGTGTTTCTAGTTATCTACTTATATACAGGGTGACCCCCCCCCCCCAAAAAAAAAAAACAGAGGACATTCAATTGTTTTTCTGAGCATTTTATAGTCAACGGAGAAAAAAGGCCAAATATCCTAGTGTTTTGATGTGATGTTTTGAATATAATAAACTAGTTATGACCAAAGTTTCATTTCATTCGGACAGAAACCCGCATCACGTATGTATATATATATATATATATATATATATATATATATATATATATATATATATATAAAGGTAGATAGCTCGATCGATATATAAGTACATTGAATGCTAGTTAGCTATTTAATTGAATGTTACCTCGTTAAAGAGGTGAAGATTTTGGCAGGGTTGAGTAGTTAGTATAAACAATGGCGTCTAGAGTGCATTAAAAATTGGTAAGTTGAAATAAAGTAATTGATTCTGTAGTTGAGGAGTTCAATCAAAGGGTACTTACGTCCGTCATGGATATGGTATACCACTACACATTAAACGACAAATGTAACTCTGCAAAAGGCCGTCCCACGTTTCTGTTGTCATACTAAGCGATGTTCGCCTTGAAATTATTCTGGCAGCCTCTAGTATAACTTGAACCCTTTTCTATTGGAATGAGGAATGAACATGGTCGGTTTTACTAAGCGTATCTGTCAAGGAATTACCTCCTCTTTTCGTAGTCGATCGATCGCTTCCTTCATGCAGTCTCGAACAACAAAGGACACTCCCTGTGGAGGCAGCTGCGCATGTAATTGTGAAGCAAGTGTTTTGCAATCTCTAACCACACGTCTTCTGAATTGGAACTGTTTGAGTCCAGTGGCAAGGAGAAGTCCAGGACGACTGGAAACAATGCCGAGATAAGCAGAGAGCACATACA
Source organism: Euprymna scolopes (assembly GCF_053919585.1). Taxonomy (NCBI): domain Eukaryota; kingdom Metazoa; phylum Mollusca; class Cephalopoda; order Sepiida; family Sepiolidae; genus Euprymna; species Euprymna scolopes. The sequence goes on along the minus strand of NC_136496.1, from coordinate 20,927,844 downwards.
GTCCCAAATGGCCATCCATTATAGTATTGACTAGGTTCAACGTTGCTTAACTTCGGTGATTCAACGAAAACCAGTGTATCGACATGAGTATGCCGTACTTTTGATAGTGGTGTTTTTATTTCCTGCTAGTTAATTCTTTCCTGTCTCGTGTCACGTTTTGCAGCAGTGCCAACCAAGTAAACCTCACCTGTTAAACGCTCCAAATCCTGAAAGAATAACTCCTCTAGCGGACCCATCACTTCAGGCATTTTTAAACATTCTGTTTTGTATCACATGTTTTACGATTCATTTTTAGCATATATTCCCTGGCCACAATGTCAGATGATAAGGTTTTATATAATAATTTGGCCGATTCCTTTGGCTATTGCGTGATCGAAATTCATTCCGTTTTTTGTCGATTCCCAACTCGAACATTTTTATGGCGGTATAAAAAATTTACATCCGACATTTTCATTATCTGTCAGAATTCCATTTCGTAAGAAAACTGAGTGTTCTTCGTCATCGCACTGTGTGCATATTGTGGTCAAACGTTTCCTACCAGCATTCGGTTATAAAAATCTGGCGTTTATATTTATGGACGGCCAATATCTCTCTTGAACACTATCTCAGTTTCATGCATAGTAAACTGGCAGTGACAATATGGTTACAAAAATAGAATATAAAATACATCAGAGGTTTTAGCACATTAAAAAGAGGAAAATGTTATAGCCCGTTGACTTAGCTTGAGTGTTGTATGCAAAATTGATAGTTGAATATGGTTAAATATATGTTCATTTTTTTTAATTAAATGCTAATCGCCATACGTCCATAACTATACATCAAACGGATAACATAATACTTCGCCCACTGCACCTCATCATAACAAAGCTCCCCACAAATTTGGCTTTTATATTTGTGGATGGCCTATATTTATTTTGAACACTATTCCAGTTTCATGCATATTCAATCGGCAGTGACAATATGAACATAAACATAGAATATAAAATATATCAGATGTTGTTATTATTATTATTATTAGTAGTAGTATTATTATCATTATCATTATCATTATTATCATTATTATTATCATTATCATTATCATTATTATTATCATCATTATCGTTATTATAATCATCATCATCATTATCGTCGTTGTCGCTGTTGTTGTTGTTGTCGTCATCATCATCATCATCATCATCATCATCATCATCATCATCATCATCATCATCATCATCGTCATCGTCATCGTCATCGTCATCATCATCATCTCAATAATGAATTTCAATTAAATAATATATATACCATTCGGTACGGACCCGACCATGGAAGATCAGATGATAAATAAACCTGGATTTACAAAACAAACAAATCCAACCTGGATCGCCCCTTCGGGCCCGTGGCTCAGTGTATAGAGAAGTTAAATCTCTACGGTCCCAGGTGAGAATTGTCTGAAGATAACGGTTTCAATCCTAACCAAATCCTACCAAAAGCTTGGCCAAAACCGTGGTGAGACGACAGCAACTATGGAAGACAAGAGTTACTGATGCAGTTATGAGATTTGGAGTTCCTATCCCGTCGCGGTTACCACCTGACGAAGGCCAGGGGAATAGTTGGCCGAAACGTTGTGAAACAACAACCAAAAATGACGAGGATAATAGTCCGTAATAAATAAATTAATAAATAATACTCATCTCAGTAATGAATTCTAATTAAATAATAGAAACAAGATTAACATAGCTTTACAGCCAGTAGTTTTCATTTCTGTGTTAATAAGAAACATGAGCTTCACAAATACTTGATTTTTTTTAAATATTTGGTCATGTGTTTGAGAGACAAACTGTAACATGAAAATGGCAGTCCCCTTTTCATGTAAGTAAAAAAAAAAGAGAATTATTTAAATGAAAATGATATCAGATAAAACGAGAACCGAACCCTTTTATAACTGCCGTCTTTCTGTGTTCATCATTCCAACGAGAAAAGGTAATGTGTTTGATCATTCCAGTATGTATCAATGTATACCAGTTCATCCTCTCCTCAAAGTATATGTCTTGTGAATATCAACACTCTCCGTATAAATGTCTTCAACATGTACCTACTGTCACTCTGTCTCCTCTCTAAATGAACATTTAAAATATGTGTGTTGTCAACTACAATCAACATTTAATAATATATGTACAGACCGTCACGTAAATAATATGTACCCCCTCCAAAACGGATAATATAACATAACCCTCCTTTTCTCATCAATGTATTGAATATTGCTTCTCGTTTTTACACTTCTCCAAAATCCTAGTTAACATATGAAGTGGAAAATTGCAATGAAATGGTTTCGGCTTTTTTTTGTTTGTTTTGGATATTGATTCCTCTTCCGGTTTGATAGAAATACAAAAAAAAAAACAAAAACAAAAAAAAAAACAAAAAACGCAAGAGATTATTGTTGTATTCAATCATCAATCAACGAAAGTTAACCATAGCCGACAGTTCTTTTTTTATTTCTATTAAAGTAGAATTTATTGCATTTTCTTCATAAGGTTTTCTAATTCAGTCATATTCCGCAACTTTGATTAATGGAAAATACTAAAACAATTATTGCTTCAATGTTGATAAATGGTCAACTATTAATGAAAGAATATCCGGTTTGCAACTATTATTTAACAATGGAAATATTTTTTTTTTTTTTTTTTTTACAAAGGCATCACTACATTATCAAGGCCCAGAGGCCACTCAAGGATAAGGGTTAAAGAGTGTACAGTAGAAATTGGTCAATATAGTAATCATTAGTAATGAAAATTTGGTAAATTTAATAACTTATATGGAACGGCTCATCAAGAACTTATTTACTTTAGACTTGAACACAACCATATTGTAGTCAGCCGGAAAGCAGGAAAACGGAAGACAATTCCACAGGCGTGCAGTTCTAAGAAAGAAGCTTTGTTCATGGAATCTACGTTTAGGTTTAGGCACAGATAAAGAGTGGGGGAAATTATTGATAGTGTTTACAGCTAGACGAGTGTTTCTTGTGAAAGTTTTGAGACTACTTTAAGGATTTGTTTACGCTGGTTTTTGGGATTATACCTTAAGGTGTTTTATAGAGAGAGATGTATTTTTTGAGATGAGCCGGACTCATAGAAATGTTTTCAGTGAAAAAGCTTTGTAGGATTTATAAACAATTGTGGGAATACGAAAGGCATTGTCATGCAATAAACAAAACAAAATGAAGATATGTTTTATGCATGTTTAGAATAGAGTTTGCAGTAATATGAAAAAGATAGACTGTTCGTGAATCTTTGAGCATTCTTGTAAAAAACAAGGAATCGATTAATTAAAAGCCGTGAGTTTCTGGAGTTAGGAAAATCGTTATACAAAATTTCTCTGCTAACTTAAATAAATTAGAATTCATTGAAAGTTGTTTTTAAGAGTCAACATTCTTTTCTTGTTGTATTAGTAAAATATTTTAGTCAGTCGAATTGGAAATATTTCAATGAATAAAATTTATATAGATTGCCAGACGATACTACGTCAATGGGTCGTGTGCGTCTGTGTGTTCGTTACTGTATATATATATATATATATATATATATATATATATATATATATATATATATATATATATATATATATATATATATATATATTGTGTCTGTGTGTCTGTGTGTTCGTTACTGTATATATATATATATATATATATATATATTTATATATATATTGTGTGTGTCTGTGTGTCTGTGTGTTCGTTACTGTATATATATATATATATATATATATATATATTGTGTGTGTGTGTGTGTGTGTGTGTGTGTGTGTGTGTGTGTGAAGGGAGAGATTTTGCAAAGACGGGCGCCCGGCGACACCGATCTATAGCCACGGATCAACTGAGTTCCACTGGCTTTTTGAAGAAGGCGTTTAAAGGATTTAGATAGTTTCCAGAAAGACCATTTCAAATAAAATCAGACTTTTCGGATTGGTCCGAAATATAATGTATTCGCAGACGATGTGCGTACAAACGTGTTTATCCATTTTGATTTTGTACATCGACTATTACATACTTCCGTCGTTTTTTGTCTTCTTTTTTAACTTTGAAACGCTTTTATTTTATTAGTTGAGCTAAGAATATTTTCCTCTTCCCCTCGCATGTCAAAGTTAAAAAATATAGAGATGTTGATAAATCGATATTGTAATTGTTCAATCCAAAATTCACATTGAGTAGGCTACAAAATTGCGATTGCTTTATTGCCTCAGAAAATGTGACAGGTTCTTGTCGTAATGCATGTACACGATTGAGTACTTGGCCTCTTGACATCTACGACGCCTTAGTGCGTGAAAGTAGTCGTTATCGTTGAGATTGCGAATCTATTCAACCAGGCGCGATTTAACAAGTTTTATATACTATTTTATTTGGAATTCATTATGGAGAAGAGTATTATTTATTAATTTATTTATTGCGGAATATTATCCTCATCTTTTTAAGTTGTTGTTTTACGACGTTTCGGCCAACGATTCCTCTGGCCTTCGTCAGGTGGAAACCGCGACGGGATAGGAACTCCGAATCCCTTAACTGCATCCGCAGCAATTACTGCTTTCCGTAGTTTTTGTCATCTCACCATTTTTTTAGCCAAGTAAGTCTCTGTCCGGCTTTGGGTAGGATTGAAACCGTTATCTTCAGACAAATTTTTTTTCTGTAATCGTAGAGATTCAACGTCTCTATCCACTGCGCAACCTGACGAAGGCCAGAAGAATAGTTGGCCGAAACGTCGTTAAACAACGACTAAAACGGATGAGCATAATAGTCCACAATAAATAAATTAACAGGTTTTGTTTTAGTAAAGTTTAGCATTTGTACAACCTCTATTAAATCTTTTTCTAAAATTAAGTCCTTTCGTTTAATGTTTTTTTATCATCAAGGGGTGTCTATAAAAGAAGTAATAGTTACAATAATATCCTTATTTTGTTCCTTTATAAATGATTAAAAAAAAACCTTGTTGCATTGAAGGAGCCGAATCTGTACAAATGTCTACACACAATTTCTACCTAACTGCCATTCCAAAAGCGAAACTAAAACTTATGAAATATATATATATATATATATATATATATATATATATATATATATATATATATATATATATATATATATAAAATACTAGACTACCCGTGACCCGTTGGGTCAGTATGTTATATTAGCTATGTAATTAATGTATGCGCGTGACACTTGTGACGTAAAGAAAATAGTTTTTGTGACATAACAGAAACATTTCTATGAAAGTATATTAAAAATGCAAAAAAGAATATAGATAGATTTCTATGAGTCGTTCTGTTTATAATTCTTTATTTAAAAAAAACAACTTACAGCCATTGGATTATAAGTGGTTTGCCATACTTATAGGTTAATCTGCACTATTAAAATTTTGATATAGATATCGTTTAATTTAAACGCGAAAAATAACAATTGGGAGGCTGAAAACGTACACAGTAAAACAATACGTTGTAAAATGTTCTTATGGTTTTCAAAGGTTAAAGTGGATTTATTTGTAAGAAAATTGCGTTAAAATAACTTGAACGTAGTACGGAAATGAACGATGTAAAAAATGCAGAAAGTATTAACAATTATTTCGATAAAATAAACAAAACCGAAAAAAAGAAAACAACCGGGACGCTGAAAACGTACACAGTAAAACAATACGTTTCAACGGGTCAAAGTTGATTTATTTGTAAGAAATTGCGACAGTATACCTGTAATACAGAATAGTTGAAAAACATCCTCACCCTTCCCATATTAAACAATAATTTCGAAATAATAACGTTAATATTTCAGTGCGCAGGTCAAAATCTGCAAAAGAAGCGATTTGTGTTTATTTGTTTACGTTGTTATGGGTTTATCTTTATGCCCGCATGTGCAACCGGAAATCGTAAACCGGATGTTGGGTTACAACACTCGTTACAAGGTCATTTGAGTTTTATAAATAGATTATAGTAAATAATATATATATATATATATATATATATATATATATATATATATATATATATATATATATATATATATAACTTGAGATCCTTCAGCTATAACCAAAACCGAAACTCCTGAAAAATTCTTGGTTACATTATTTATTAAAAATAGATGACTTAAGTGCCATCAGCTATAATCGAAACCGAAACCAAAACTTATGAAGAATTCTTAGTAAAATTATGTATTATAAGAAGTGGAAGTCCATAACAATATACGACAATAACACACCCGCTATCCTATTCAAATATAGATTCTTTGCAAAAAAGAAAGTGATTTGTTATTTGATCTTCATAGATGAAATGAATGACTGTAACAGTTGTGCCTAATTTGTAATGCTGGTTTATTCCTCAGCTTGCAGTGCAAAATCCGAATACCAAAGTTTATTTCTACATACATTTTTTTCTCAATATTATAAGACATTTCTATGTAAACAGTATCATTGGACAGCGGAAACTTGCTTATATTCTGTTTCAGATCCTAGAATCGTACTGACAATTTTTTGCGAAACAGGCAAAATAAGTGTCTCATCCAAAGATGAGCTTTCGTCTTTTGTGCAATCAGTTCCGATACTCGGTTTGAAGCTTTGAGCTTTTGCTTGCTGGTCGGGCATTCCCTTGAAATAACTGAGGGGTTGGTCTTGTAAGTGGGAGCATTTCATTTTAAATGTTTACCTAATTTACTACGGATCATTGATTTATCTCATATTTTTCCCCATAAATTGAAATATACTGGCAGCTTATTGTCAACATTCCCAGTTCATGAAAAAGCCAAAACTTAGGCAACTTTCATTGAACTTCCATTCTCGTTGTAGTAGTAGAAATGTAGTTCCTTGTGCCATCATACTACTCATCAGAGACGAACTAATATCAATTAAAATGCCACAAATAGCCGACATAAACATATACGGAGGATGGAAATTTGGAAACTTGAATACATTTATTAAATAATATTTAAAGATAGTACACTACCAGAAGCACATCTTGAATACACACACACACACACATACACACACACACACACACACACACACACACACACACACACACATATATATATATATATATATAAACATTTTGGATTTTTTACCCTTCACTGGACTATCCATTCATGTGAAATCTTTTATCATGTTTCTTTTACTTCCTATTCCCCTTACCTCACCCCTTTTTTTAACCAAGTAAGATCTGTGTCTTACTTGTAGTTTCATTAAATACTTTTACATGCAAAATCCGATTCCGCATTTTGCTAATTCCTGCCCTCTGACGAGAAGGAGAGTATTTCTTCGAAACTCCGCGGATTAAGGACTATCCACTTATCTTGTGCTTCCTTTTTAAAAATTAAATATGTTTTTAACTCTTTTTCAAGATGTCTTTTAACATTTTTTATTAATCATTTGTTCATATATATATATATATATATATATATATATATATATGTATATATATATATATATATATATATATATATATATATATATATATATATATATATATATATATACAGGCTACCTCAGTCCGTGACGGATCATGGATATCCACGTAGAGGTGCCTGTGCGTGATTTTTTTTTTTAGTGGCAGGAGGTGCGCAATCTCCAACCACACCTCTCTTAAGTCGACATTGTCAAATACCAGTGACAACGAAGTGTATGTACAGGACGACTGGAAACAAATGCCGAGATAAGCAGAGATCACATACAGTGCCTAGAATTCCCAAATGGTCACCCATTTAGTACTAACCAGGCTTAAAGTTGCTTTACTTCGGTGATCTGACGAGAACCCGTATGTCAACGCGATTATATATATATATATATATATATATATATATATATATATATATATATATATATAAGGAATGAAAAAATACCAGCGGTGGTTGACGTTATGTTTTAAGAAAAATAGAAAAACCGAATGAAATTATTAAAAAATCAACGTTTCGTCCTTATTTCACACATGTTTGTTCCTTCCCGACATGGGTAGGATTCAAAAACTGTCTTTTTCGCACGATCTATGACTTTTTCTTTTCTTACATTTTTATTTCAATTATCCTGAAGACGAAACGTTGATTTTTTAATAATTTCATTCGGTTTTTCTATTTTTCTTAATATATATATATATATATATATATATATATATCGACCCGGTCCCGCTGCAAGACAGGAAGAAATGTCGCAGTGGACAGCTGAAAACTTGGATCAAGACGGTCAAACAAGAGTTGATTCTGGGTCTTCACCTCTACGGTCTCTGTCGCTAGAACCGCTCATGACTGTCGCTAATGGCTGTTCGGCATCGAATCGTTGGGCGCGGTTGGCCTCAATACGAGATGTGACTAACGCAAGTGGTGGAACCGACTCAACCGATCAACGGTGATAGTCGAAACAAGTAACTATTTATATATAGTAATACACGCACACATAAACACACAAACACACACATGTGTGTTTGTTTGTGTGTGTATATTATTATTATTTTTTTGTTATTTTCATATTATTTAAATATTATTCAAATATTTTTACGTGCATAAAAGTAAGTTATCCGTGGACATGCATGTTTCTAAGTATCACGTCTCATCAGCATAGCTAAGCTTGTTTAAAAGTATCACGTCTCATCAGCATGGCTAAACTTGTTTAAAAATATCACGTCTCATCAGCATGGCTAAACTTGTTTAAAAGTATCACGTCTCATCAGCATGGCTAAACTAGTTTAAAAGTATCACGTCTCATCAGCATGGTTAAACTTGTTTAAAAGTCTAAACTTAGGCAACTTTCATTGTACTTTCGAGTCGGTCTTGATTTTGTTTTCTTACGAGAACAAATTTCCAAACCCGAATTTTTCTCATTTCCAGATTACATTATGCTTCTTTATAAAATTATCCATTTTTATTGGTAAACAGTTTTTAGTTCATAAAATTACAACAACGGTAATTATTCGAAAACTTATAAAACGTACAGCAAATTTACTCTTCACAACACATATATACCCATAACGCCTGTTATGTTGATGGTAAATGTTTTGAACATGTGCACTACTTACAAAACAATGCCTGGTTGTAAGAAATGTAGTTTATAAACTATCAAAATACTGGTGCAACGAAACTTAAAAAAAATAATATACCATAGTTTTTTTGTTTTTTTTACAAAGGAGTCATCACTTATCAAGGCCCGGATGCCACTCGAGTATAAGGGTTAATGAGCGTATAGTGATCAAACGGAACATGCCGTAGTAATCGTATGTAGTGGAAATTTGGTAAGTTGGATTACTTAAGGGGATGGCTTATCAAGAATTTGTTCATGTTGAACTTTAAGACAACCATATTGTAGTCAGTTGGAAAGCAGTCAAAAGGAAAGAGTTCCACAGGCGTGCAGCTCTAAGAAGAAGTTTTGGTCATGGAATCTACGTTTAGGGTTCGACAAGAGTGGGAGAAATTATTGATAGTGGTTTCAGATAGACGAGTGTTTTTCGTGAAAGTCAGGATAGGGGAGACCGTAGATTGGAGCTCAGACGAGCATTTGCCATGACAGTATCGATAAAGCAGGGATAGGCTCGCAACGTCTCTTCTGTGGGAAAGAACTTGCAGGGAAAAGAGAAGGGCATCCTCCACTAAGCTACGAAGTCTATTTTGAACTCTGTCAAGGCAGGATAAACTGCTTTAGCAGCTTATCCGGCCCAGATGTGTACATTTGTATACATTTGTTTTTCGTATCTGACATATGTTTCAAGAATTCTATGAAGCGCACCTGCAAAACCGCTAGGGACGCCCGGGCGCACAGTTTTGCCTCAAACACTCGAGCATAGTGTCCAGTAGACGTTTAAGTTTTAAACAAAATCAAACAAACTGAAAATAATTAAAAGAATTGTTCTAGCATCTAAAAATAGGCACATTTCTTTTTTCTAATCTGATATTAAATTCTTGAATGCAGGGAATAAAATCTTACACATCTAAAAAAAAAAAAAGAAAAAGAAAAGAAAATATCATTTGTTTATTTTTTATTAAGAGCATACAATTATTTCAGCCTACCACTAAGATGTTGATAATGTTCATAATGCATAAGCTATTTACTTTTCAGTGCTGCTGTGAGACTAAATGGAACGACAGGACTTTACGTGGAAACTGTGTAACATTTCATATTCATTTTGTAATTTATATTTAATATTATAAAACGTTTTCCTTCACAATAAGTTTATTTTTTATCTGCTCTTTCAAATCTCAGCATCTTCATGCCATGTGACCTATACAAATACCTATATCGAACCCAGACAAGGTATGAAGCTGCTTGATGTAAGGAGTTAAAAAATATAGTACTGCAACGTAAAATAAAACAGCAATAGTAAACCCATTATCCATTTTTCACTTTTAAAAAATTGTAACGTAGAGTCGGGTGAGTGGGAAACCTTGAGATCCAAACCAGAAATAAATGTCCGATCATATTTTGTTCGATTCTCTCCTATATATCTTCATAATTTTCTATCTCTCCCTTATTTTTTTCAATTGAAAACAGATGCTTTCGTGCAACCGTTCCGTTTTGGAATAAAGTTCTTAGTTTTCCGTTTCCTATTTTCGTTTTTAGCCTCCACAATTCTTCAATTTAAATTCAAAATTACCTTATTTAGCAATAGTTCTATATAATATATAAAAAATTTATATCGCTTATCCTACACTAATAACCTTTTCCATAAAAACGTATATCTGAAACACACACACACACACACATACACACACACACATACACACATATATGTATATGCATATATCGCCCAAAAATATACCTTGTAATATATGGAATATATATATTTTACATAAACTCAGGAATATATATATATATATATATATATATGTATATATATATAGTCTTTGTAAGTTTTTAACCTTTAAAACTATACAAAAAATTATTTTTTATCATTCGTTAGAAAACCATCTATATATATATCTATATATATATATATCTATATATATATATATATATATATATATATATAAAGAGAGAGAGAGACATACAAACAGACAGACGGACAGAGACAGAGAGGGAAACAAAACAAACAAACCGAGTTATGTGTTAATCAACGTTTCTTCTTTATTTCGAAACTTCCTCTGGATGAATGAGGTTAAGAAACAAAAACACCAGTATAAATATTTGAACAATTTTCATGTGCAAAGTGTGACGCTGTTCTATTTCAGAAACGGAAAAAAGACTTTTTTGAATTTCCAACGTCTTTTTTATGTTTCTGAAAGAAGACGAGACGTTGATGAACACGCACCTCGGTTTGTTAATTTTTATTTCGCTTTTTTTTTGTCGGAATACTATTTCTATTATTCTCATATATATATATATATATATATATATATATATATATATATATATATATATATATATATATTCACATACATACATATATGTGTGTTTATATGTGAGTGCGAATGTGTGTGTGTGTTTGTTTGTGTATGTGTGTATGTGTAGTGTAAGCAAAGATATAAAAGTAACAGATTTAATATTTCAGTCGAGAAACGCTCCCACGAAACCATTCCAGTCTTCAGAATATCTTATGTGTTTCTCCATAGAATTTTACACCTGGCTGAAAGGCATGCATTAAATCTAATACATATACATCTTGCTTAAAGACATCTTAGCCTCATCCTATGTAAATGTCATTTCATATATCGTTTTTCACTTATTCTAAATCGATTTCTTTTGCCTCTAAGCATTATCTTGTTTACCATATTCTTACATGAATTTCAAACTAAAAAAAAATCATATTCAAATCCACCTTTAAAGAAACAAATGTGAGCGTATTATTAGAAAAAAACAACAACATGACAACAGCGAATAGTATTAAGATACGTCCATCCAATGCAATATTAACATTATTTCTAACATAAGCGTGACAGACCAACGTAACTTACTCAGTGACGTGCAATATGGTTTCTGTTCTACCAGATCTACAGCTGATATGCTAACTGTAATATCACATATGATTAGTGAATCTCTTGACAAGGGTTTCGTTTATAGGGCAATTGCTCGGCATATAAAGAATTTTGATAGAGTAGACCATACAGGTCTACTTCACAAGATTTCCAGTTACAGAATAGCTCGAAATGTATTTTCAATTATTAAATCCTTTCTATCTGATAAGACAAGTAATCAATTGGCAGAAAACTGACGTCACTCAGAAGCTGGCGTCTCTCAGGGCTTCATCCTAACCCAACTCTCTTCCTGATCTTCATCAATGATCTCCCAATTCACATTCTTAAATCTTTCATAGACATTTATGTAGATGAAACTAGCATCCATGACAATGGATTCTGGCGCAGAAAACAGCAATTCTTCCTTCTTTGTCAGAAAGATCGCTCATAGAATGTGAGGACTAAAGGACAAAATGAGGGAAGTGAGCGTTATGCCACTGCCAAAAGTAAACCCAATATCCATTTTTCACTTTTAAAAAATTGTAACGTAGAGTCGGGTGAGTGGGAAACCTTGAGATCCAAACCAGAAATAAATGTCCGATCATATTTTGTTCGATCCTCTCCTTTACATCTTCATAATTTTCTATCTCTCCTTTATTTTTTTCCAAGGCTGGAAATTACCAAGATCTCTCTGATTCTCTCTCTTCTGATTTTTAGCTCGTGGTGCAATGGGGAAAGATTGTTGGTTAATGAAACCCAGCCCTCTTTCTATCATCAACGTTCTTACCCACACTTGGATCCAATTAAAATGAATAGCTCCCGTCTTGGGGAAGCACAATGTTTTAACCATGCTTCTGGAACTGATCTGCTCCTGACCTGAAATTAAACACATACATCGAATCCTTTGCACAGATTATCGGGAAAATGGTTTAGATATATCAGTGCTGATACAATCCTCTACCTGTATAAAAGCCAAGTACGCCTTAGGATGAAGTGCTGCTCAGAGCATCTTTTCCTGTCTCGACAGGGTATAAAATCAACTTCGAAATCTGATGGGCAGTGTCCTTTTCTCCTATATGCAGCCCCCATCTTATAGAAAAGACGTCGCGCGCCTCTCTTTGCTCTGTTGTTATTTTCATGGCAGGTGCGCGAATGAGCTTTATTCCCTGGTTTCACTCGGTAAGTCTTTCGATGCAAAACTCGTCTACCTGCAACAACTACTAGAAACTTCTCTTACTCCTTATCTGTGCTTAAATCTAAGCGCAAATTCCATGAGCAGAGTTTTATTCCTGTAACTGCTTGTCTGTAGAACAAAATACCACGGGAGTGCTTCCTGGCTGACTATCACATGGCTCATTTCAAGTCCAACGTGAACAGGCTCTTGAAGAACCGTCCTGTAAATTAAATAATCAAATTTCCATTAGCCTTTACCATTGAATTAAAATAGATCATTTTTTTTCTCTTTTAATATATATGTACTCCAGGCAAGTAATATTGGGACTGAAACGTTACTGTAAATAGGGATCATATTAATAAAGGCACCCTAAAGGGATCATTCCGCAAAATATTAACATTACATTTAAATTTCCGCATATTGATACAGTCTGGGGAAACAAGGAGAGTATTCCCAAGGTTAACATATCTGGAAAAATTAGAGATAAAGCCTTTATAATTGTTAGATTTGGATGCATTTTTTCAATCTGGCCACGGCTGACGGAATGAGAGCATACTATCCAGTCGATTAAATAAAGAATTCCATTCGAAAATTTTTGCATAACCACGAATCCGAAAGCCATGATCAGATGGAAGTTATAAGTAATTCGCAGATTCTGAATATCGTTGCGTAATGGATATAGTAATTCATAAAGTTCAATTGTAAGTGACCCTCTTCAGGACTGTTGAAGATTCAGTCCTCAGTGCGGACGATACTAAGAATACAACTGCGAAGTACTTATAACTGACAAAATGAGAGCATGCTGCACCCGTGGATTAAATAAAGCGTTCCATTCAAAATTCTACACACATTCCTAATTTCAAGAAGACGCACCTGAAGAAGGTCAAAAGTTATATACTGCTGCGTTAATAACATTCTAGAACAGTTGTATGAACTGGAAGGACCTGTGGAAATTTTACAGCTGCATTCTTCACATGTAATATATTGCTGCTGGGCATTCTGTAGACGTTCGGCGTGAATAGTGACCCCGCGATAATATTGTAGTCTTTTTGTTAAAATTGGAAAGGTATTTATCGAAGTAATCTGGTTTATGTAGTATCAGAATAATAGAGTAATTTGGTTAATGCAGTGTCAGACTAATAGAGTAATTTGGTTAATGCAGTGTCAGACTAATAGAGTAATTTGGTTAATGTAGTGTCAGAATAATAGAGTAATTTGGTTAATGTAGTGTCAGAATAATAGAGTAATTTGGTTAATGTAGTGTCAGAATAATAGAGTAATTTGGTTAATGTAGTGTCAGAATAATAGAGTAATTTGGTTAATGCAGTGTCAGACTAATAGAGTAATTTGGTTAATGTAGTGTCAGAATAATAGAGTAATTTGGTTAATGTAGTGTCAGAATAATAGAGTAATTTGGTTAATGCAGTGTCAGAATAATAGAGTAATTTGGTTAATGTAGTGTCAGAATAATAGAGTAATTTGGTTAATGCAGTGTCAGACTAATAGAGTAATTTGGTTAATGCAGTGTCAGACTAATAGAGTAATTTGGTTAATGTAGTGTCAGAATAATAGAGTAATTTGGTTAATGTAGTGTCAGAATAATAGAGTAATTTGGTTAATGTAGTGTCAGAATAATAGAGTAATTTGGTTAATGTAGTGTCAGAATAATAGAGTAATTTGGTTAATGTAGTGTCAGACTAATAGAGTAATTTGGTTAATGTAGTGTCAGACTAATAGAGTAATTTGGTTAATGTAGTGTCAGAATAATAGAGTAATTTGGTTAATGCAGTGTCAGAATAATAGAGTAATTTGGTTAATGTAGTGTCAGAATAATAGAGTAATTTGGTTAATGTAGTGTCAGAATAATAGAGTAATTTGGTTAATGCAGTGTCAGAATAATAGAGTAATTTGGTTAATGTAGTGTCAGACTAATAGAGTAATTTGGTTAATGTAGTGTCAGACTAATAGAGTAATTTGGTTAATGCAGTGTCAGACTAATAGAGTAATTTGGTTAATGTAGTGTCAGACTAATAGCGTAATTTGGTTAATGTAGTGTCAGACTAATAGAGTAATTTGGTTAATGTAGTGTCAGAATAATAGAGTAATTTGGTTAATGTAGTGTCAAAATAATAGAGTAATTTGGTTAATGTAGTGTCAGACTAATAGAGTAATTTGGTTAATGTAGTGTCAGAATAATAGAGTAATTTGGTTAATGTAGTGTCAGAATAATAGAGTAATTTGGTTAATGTAGTGTCAGAATAATAGAGAAATTTGGTTAATGTAGTGTCAAAATAATAGAGTAATTTGGTTAATGTAGTGTCAGAATAATAGAGTAATTTGGTTAATGTAGTGTCAGACTAATAGAGTAATTTGGTTAATGTAGTGTCAGAATAATAGAGTAATTTGGTTAATGCAGTGTCAGACTAATAGAGTAATTTGGTTAATGCAGTGTCAGACTAATAGAGTAATTTGGTTAATGTAGTGTCAGAATAATAGAGTAATTTGGTTAATGTAGTGTCAGAATAATAGAGTAATTTGGTTAATGTAGTGTCAGAATAATAGAGTAATTTGGTTAATGTAGTGTCAGAATAATAGAGTAATTTGGTTAATGCAGTGTCAGAATAATAGAGTAATTTGGTTAATGTAGTGTCAGAATAATAGAGTAATTTGGTTAATGTAGTGTCAGAATAATAGAGTAATTTGGTTAATGTAGTGTCAGAATAATAGAGTAATTTGGTTAATGCAGTGTCAGAATAATAGAGTAATTTGGTTAATGTAGTGTCAGAATAATAGAGTAATTTGGTTAATGTAGTGTCAGACTAATAGAGTAATTTGGTTAATGCAGTGTCAGACTAATAGAGTAATTTGGTTAATGTAGTGTCAGAATAATAGAGTAATTTGGTTAATGTAGTGTCAGAATAATAGAGTAATTTAGTTAATGTAGTGTCAGAATAATAGAGTAATTTGGTTAATGCAGTGTCAGAATAATAGAGTAATTTGGTTAATGTAGTGTCAGACTAATAGAGTAATTTGGTTAATGCAGTGTCAGACTAATAGAGTAATTTGGTTAATGTAGTGTCAGACTAATAGAGTAATTTGGTTAATGCAGTGTCAGACTAATAGAGAAATTTGGTTAATGTAGTGTCAGAATAATAGAGTAATTTGGTTAATGTAGTGTCAGAATAATAGAGTAATTTGGTTAATGTAGTGTCAGAATAATAGAGTAATTTGGTTAATGTAGTGTCAGAATAATAGAGTAATTTGGTTAATGCAGTGTCAGACTAATAGAGAAATTTGGTTAATGTAGTGTCAGAATAATAGAGTAATTTGGTTAATGTAGTGTCAGAATAATAGAGTAATTTGGTTAATGTAGTGTCAGAATAATAGAGTAATTTGGTTAATGTAGTGTCAGAATAATAGAGTAATTTGGTTAATGTAGTGTCAGAATAATAGAGTAATTTGGTTAATGTAGTGTCAGAATAATAGAGTAATTTGGTTAATGTAGTGTCAGAATAATAGAGAAATTTGGTTAATGTAGTGTCAGAATAATAGAGTAATTTGGTTAATGTAGTGTCAGAATAATAGAGTAATTTGGTTAATGTAGTGTCAGAATAATAGAGTAATTTGGTTAATGTAGTGTCAGAATAATAGAGTAATTTGGTTAATGTAGTGTCAGAATAATAGAGTAATTTGGTTAATGTAGTGTCAGAATAATAGAGAAATTTGGTTAATGTAGTGTCAGAATAATAGAGTAATTTGGTTAATGTAGTGTCAGAATAATAGAGTAATTTGGTTAATGTAGTGTCAGAATAATAGAGTAATTTGGTTAATGTAGTGTCAGAATAATAGAGTAATTTGGTTAATGTAGTGTCAGAATAATAGAGAAATTTGGTTAATGTAGTGTCAGAATAATAGAGTAATTTGGTTAATGTAGTGTCAGACTAATAGAGTAATTTGGTTAATGTAGTGTCAGAATAATAGAGAAATTTGGTTAATGTAGTGTCAGAATAATAGAGAAATTTGGTTAATGTAGTGTCAGAATAATAGAGTAATTTGGTTAATGTAGTGTCAGAATAATAGAGAAATTTGGTTAATGTAGTGTCAGAATAATAGAGTAATTTGGTTAATGTAGTGTCAGAATAATAGAGTAATTTGGTTAATGTAGTGTCAGAATAATAGAGAAATTTGGTTAATGTAGTGTCAGAATAATAGAGTAATTTGGTTAATGTAGTGTCAGAATAATAGAGAAATTTGGTTAATGTAGTGTCAGAATAATAGAGTAATTTGGTTAATGTAGTGTCAGAATAATAGAGTAATTTGGTTAATGTAGTGTCAGAATAATAGAGTAATTTGGTTAATGTAGTGTCAGAATAATAGAGTAATTTGGTTAATGTAGTGTCAGAATAATAGAGAAATTTGGTTAATGTAGTGTCAGAATAATAGAGTAATTTGGTTAATGTAGTGTCAGACTAATAGAGTAATTTGGTTAATGCAGTGTCAGACTAATAGAGTAATTTGGTTAATGCAGTGTCAGACTAATAGAGTAATTTGGTTAATGTAGTGTCAGAATAATAGAGTAATTTGGTTAATGTAGTGTCAGAATAATAGAGTAATTTGGTTAATGTAGTGTCAGAATAATAGAGTAATTTGGTTAATGTAGTGTCAGAATAATAGAGAAATTTGGTTAATGTAGTGTCAGAATAATAGAGAAATTTGGTTAATGTAGTGTCAGAATAATAGAGTAATTTGGTTAATGTAGTGTCAGAATAATAGAGTAATTTGGTTAATGTAGTGTCAGAATAATAGAGTAATTTGGTTAATGTAGTGTCAGAATAATAGAGTAATTTGGTTAATGTAGTGTCAGAATAATAGAGAAATTTGGTTAATGTAGTGTCAGAATAATAGAGTAATTTGGTTAATGTAGTGTCAGAATAATAGAGTAATTTGGTTAATGTAGTGTCAGACTAATAGAGTAATTTGGTTAATGTAGTGTCAGAATAATAGAGAAATTTGGTTAATGTAGTGTCAGAATAATAGAGTAATTTGGTTAATGTAGTGTCAGACTAATAGAGAAATTTGGTTAATGTAGTGTCAGAATAATAGAGTAATTTGGTTAATGTAGTGTCAGAATAATAGAGTAATTTGGTTAATGTAGTGTCAGAATAATAGAGTAATTTGGTTAATGTAGTGTCAGAATAATAGAGAAATTTGGTTAATGTAGTGTCAGAATAATAGAGTAATTTGGTTAATGTAGTGTCAGACTAATAGAGAAATTTGGTTAATGTAGTGTCAGAATAATAGAGTAATTTGGTTAATGTAGTGTCAGAATAATAGAGTAATTTGGTTAATGTAGTGTCAGACTAATAGAGTAATTTGGTTAATGTAGTGTCAGAATAATAGAGAAATTTGGTTAATGTAGTGTCAGAATAATAGAGTAATTTGGTTAATGTAGTGTCAGAATAATAGAGTAATTTGGTTAATGTAGTGTCAGAATAATAGAGAAATTTGGTTAATGTAGTGTCAGAATAATAGAGTAATTTGGTTAATGTAGTGTCAGAATAATAGAGAAATTTGGTTAATGTAGTGTCAGAATAATAGAGAAATTTGGTTAATGTAGTGTCAGAATAATAGAGTAATTTGGTTAATGTAGTGTCAGAATAATAGAGTAATTTGGTTAATGTAGTGTCAGAATAATAGAGTAATTTGGTTAATGTAGTGTCAGAATAATAGAGTAATTTGGTTAATGTAGTGTCAGAATAATAGAGAAATTTGGTTAATGTAGTGTCAGAATAATAGAGAAATTTGGTTAATGTAGTGTCAGAATAATAGAGTAATTTGGTTAATGTAGTGTCAGACTAATAGAGTAATTTGGTTAATGTAGTGTCAGAATAATAGAGAAATTTGGTTAATGTAGTGTCAGAATAATAGAGTAATTTGGTTAATGTAGTGTCAGACTAATAGAGAAATTTGGTTAATGTAGTGTCAGAATAATAGAGTAATTTGGTTAATGTAGTGTCAGAATAATAGAGTAATTTGGTTAATGTAGTGTCAGAATAATAGAGTAATTTGGTTAATGTAGTGTCAGAATAATAGAGTAATTTGGTTAATGTAGTGTCAGAATAATAGAGTAATTTGGTTAATGTAGTGTCAGAATAATAGAGTAATTTGGTTAATGTAGTGTCAGAATAATAGAGTAATTTGGTTAATGTAGTGTCAGAATAATAGAGAAATTTGGTTAATGTAGTGTCAGAATAATAGAGTAATTTGGTTAATGTAGTGTCAGACTAATAGAGTAATTTGGTTAATGCAGTGTCAGACTAATAGAGTAATTTGGTTAATGCAGTGTCAGACTAATAGAGTAATTTGGTTAATGTAGTGTCAGAATAATAGAGTAATTTGGTTAATGTAGTGTCAGAATAATAGAGTAATTTGGTTAATGTAGTGTCAGAATAATAGAGTAATTTGGTTAATGTAGTGTCAGAATAATAGAGTAATTTGGTTAATGCAGTGTCAGAATAATAGAGTAATTTGGTTAATGTAGTGTCAGAATAATAGAGTAATTTGGTTAATGTAGTGTCAGAATAATAGAGTAATTTGGTTAATGTAGTGTCAGAATAATAGAGTAATTTGGTTAATGCAGTGTCAGAATAATAGAGTAATTTGGTTAATGTAGTGTCAGAATAATAGAGTAATTTGGTTAATGTAGTGTCAGACTAATAGAGTAATTTGGTTAATGCAGTGTCAGACTAATAGAGTAATTTGGTTAATGTAGTGTCAGAATAATAGAGTAATTTGGTTAATGTAGTGTCAGAATAATAGAGTAATTTAGTTAATGCAGTGTCAGAATAATAGAGTAATTTGGTTAATGCAGTGTCAGAATAATAGAGTAATTTGGTTAATGTAGTGTCAGAATAATAGAGTAATTTGGTTAATGTAGTGTCAGAATAATAGAGTAATTTGGTTAATGTAGTGTCAGAATAATAGAGAAATTTGGTTAATGTAGTGTCAGAATAATAGAGTAATTTGGTTAATGCAGTGTCAGACTAATAGAGTAATTTGGTTAATGTAGTGTCAGAATAATAGAGTAATTTGGTTAATGTAGTGTCAGACTAATAGAGTAATTTGGTTAATGCAGTGTCAGACTAATAGAGTAATTTGGTTAATGCAGTGTCAGAATAATAGAGTAATTTGGTTAATGCAGTGTCAGAATAATAGAGTAATTTGGTTAATGCAGTGTCAGACTAATAGAGTAATTTCGTTAATGTAGTGTCAGAATAATAGAGTAATTTGGTTAATGTAGTGTCAGAATAATCAGAAAAAAATCCTAATTATCATCTAAAAAATTGTAAAACTGAATCCAAGACATACGAGGTGCCTTCAATAAATTTGAGACTTTTTGTACAGACGTTTAAAATTGTCGTAGCCTCTCGCAAATTCAGCATGTTATTGCTACACATTTTATGAGGTGACTTAGCATTTGTTATGATTTATGAACAACTACAGTAGGAATTGGAATACACTGTACTAAAGCCTGATTGTCACAACTAGTGAATTTAAAAAATGCAGCCTGGACATAATGACGCTTTAGAAGAACGATATGCAATAAAACTCGGTTTATAACTAAAAAAAAAAATGCAACGGAAACGTATGGGGTGCTTCAGACTACTTTTAGACCATCTTGCATAAATCGACCATCAGTTTTCGAGCGGCATAAGAAATTCAAGGAAGGTAGGCAGTCTGTGAGGGATGATCAGAGGTGTGGGATGAGTAAGGAGGTTAGAACACTAAAGCTGATTGCGAAAATAAAGAATGTCCTAGATAAGGACCGTAATGTGTCTATAGAAACCATAAGTGCACAATTTGATGTCAGTATAGGAACTGTACACACAATTATGGCGGCTGAGAGCGGTGGGAGCGTTGGTGTGGTAGGGGAAGTGAGAAGAGCATGCATGTTATAGGGTCAATGGCAAGAACGGGTGAGTGTGGAAGGAGGGTGGAAGAGTTATGCAAAGCATTTGAGCATATTGTTACTATTCTGAAATGTTACCTGATTCATGCTAGGTTTTTGCATTTTGATATAAATAGCTTCAAGGAGTTTAAGGTTTTTACACTCGATTCGTTGTGTAGTATTTTGGTGGTGTTAAATAGAATTTCTCTGAAATTTGAGGCGAGAGTAGTGATATTTTTTATTTAAATGTTGAAAGATGGCACTAGATTTGATTATGGCAGGTGTGGCGGCGTGATAATGTTGTGGTCTTGCAACCCTGGACAAAAATATAAGTCACCTCCCTTTAATGTAGCCTCGTTTTCAAATATATATTCATCGCTGTAATGGTGCGAGGAAGGAATTCGTAATAATTTCAACATGCAGCAGACCCCAAAAAGAAATCAGCATATATGTAGAGATAGATTGATAGATAGATAGATAGATAGATAGAAAGATAGATAGATAGATAGATAGATAGAGAGAGAGAGAGAGAGAGAGAGAGAAGAGAAGAGGGAGTGGGGAAGAGAAAAGAGAGGAAGAATATTTTTGTGCAGCTAACTTTTTATGACATAATTTTTAGTTTTTTCTTTCTGTTTCTTTCTTCAGGAACCAACGAATATCATCAATGTAGTGTCGGTGCCGGGAGACGAAATCTTCTTGCTTGGTGTCAAAATATACTCGCAGGTCTACAGTTGGACAAACGATGTTCTTTAGTTAAAAGGTAATGCTTATGATTTGTTCTTGCACCATAAGTGTATACGTGGGTATGTGTATGTATATGTGTGTGTGTGTATGTGTATGTGTGTGTATGTGTTTGTGTATGTGTGTGTAGTTTCTCATTCAAAAGTAACAACAGGAAGGAACTATCAAATATGTTTACTTGGATATAACATTATGAAATGTGGATAGAATAATATATAAAAGCAAGACCGCAGAAATTCCACGAAATTAGAAATATATTTAACTTCCATATTTTTATTATAATCGAAATCGATTAAATAGCCTATTTTTCAATCAAATCAAGGACCTATCGCGATAAACCTATTATTGTAGTCTACATTGCACTGTAGAGAACCTACTGTAGATTTTATAAAATTATTTTTATGTATAATGACTTGGATAAAAGTTTAAAATTCAAAAGTAAAGGGTCATGCTTCAATTGTTCTGTAAACGGAAGCATTCATTTCGAACGCGTCCTTGTCATATCAAAGAACCTACTGTTGATTTTATATGCTTCGCCTTACTGTTTGTGCGGTGATAATAGCTTGAATCTAAGTTTAAAATGAAAAAGTCAAGCACCATTGTGAAATTGTGCTTTTAACAGAAACATTTATTTTGAACGCGTCGCTGTTATATCAAAACACATATTGTTGATTTTCAATGTTGGGTCTTTCGGCTTATGCGGTAATAAAATTTCTCAAGTGCACTTGTGATGTTAGGCTGTGTAAGATGTTAACTTTGGTCAAAATCGCATGCTCCTTTTTTTATAGGATTGTTTTGATTATCGGTTATCGATACTTATCAAAGAAATTTCGACATAAAACCTATCTGAGAACACTGCCAGGCACATAAAGTACTGGGAAATTTCATAAAAATCGACCCTGTCGTTTTCGAGTTCATAGAGAAAGAACCCAGAGACACACAGACACACAAGGTTCCTTTCATATAATAGTAGAACCCAACAAACTACGTCGTGCACAAAAAAAAGAAGCAAAAAAAAAAAAACAACAAAGAAAAGGTCCTGGATATGACCTTAAACTATATTCGATGATGAGGCCCCAGCTTGCGGGCTCTGGGAAGTATGGAGCGACCCTTTAATTGCCATTGCTCCCAGGTCCACTCTGACCCGGAGTGGTAGTACCTGTTAGGGTCCCAACTATGGGTTAAATAGAAACTGACTTGCAAAAAACAAATATACTCTATTAAAAATTTTTTCTTCAAAATCACCAGATTCGGCATTAAATAACCTGAAAAGGGTTGATATGCCGTAAAACAAAAATAACGAACGAACCAACCAACCAACAAAAAAAAAAAAACAACAAAAAAAAACAAACAAAAAAACAAAAACAAACAAACACGCTATCAACTTACCCACAATAGAATTTTTACGGTTCTATCATTGTTACTAAGCGACAACATGCTACATAAAATAAAATAACGTCATGGATAAGTTGCTGGACTCTGTGTTAAATAGAGCAGTAATCAACCACCTCAGCAAAAGTAACTTCCTAAGTGACATGCAATGTGGATTCCGTTCTGCTAGATCTCCAGCAGCTGTGCTAATAGTTATATATATATAGATTAGCGAATCTCCCAACGTAGGCTTCCTTTCTAAGGCAGTTTTCCTTGACATATCAGGGGCCTTTGATAAGATGTTTCATAAAGGTCTACTCCACAAAATCTCCAGCTATAGTATAGCTGGAAATATATTTTCAATTATTAAATCATAGGACAGGTTCATAAAAGTAGTGGTTGATGGGCAGAAATCGGAAGCTCACAGTATTAATGCTCGAATCTCTCAGGGCCCAACTCTATTCCTAATCTATATAAATGATCGCCCAAATCACATTCTAAGATCATTTGTAGACATTTATGCTGACGCCACTACCATCTATGGCAACACTTCAAAGGCCGTAAACGACCAAATTCTTTCTGATGCTCTCTCCTCTGATCTTGATCACGTAATGTAATGGGGAGAGAAGTGGCAGTTTAATTTTTATGCATCTGTAACAAAGCGTCTATCTGTACATCATCAACGTTTCGATCTCCGTCTGGCATCAATCGAAATGAATGGCTCTTGTCTTGGAGAGGCTCCATACTTTGACAAGCTCCTAGGTCTGACTTTTACTCCTGATCTGAGATGTAACATGTACATCAATTCCGTTGCCAAAGCTGCTGGAAAAAAGAATGGGATCGTTCCACCGCTTCATTAGATATTTCACTGCTGGTGCAGTTCTCTACCTGTGTAAAAGCGAGGTACGTCCAAGGATAGAGTTCTGGTGCCACATCTGGCAGGAGCTGTTAGAAGCAGCTCATCCTTCTTTGACAAAGTTCAAAATATACTTTGTAGCCTAGAGAGGGATGCACTTTTTTCTTCCCTGCAACCTCTTTCCAACAGAAGAGACATATCGAGCTTGTCGATATTTTCATGGCAAGTGCTCGTCTGAGCTCCAATTCATGGTCCTTCCTGACCTGAGTTTCAATAAAAAACACTCGTCTAGTTGAAACCACTCTCAATAATTTTCCCCCAGTCTTTATCTGTGCCTAAACCTAAAGGTAGATTCCATGAAGAAAGCTTCTTTCCTAGAACTGCACGACTGTTGAACTCTGTTCCTTTTTCCTGCTTTCCAACTGACTACATTATGGTCATCTTCAAGTCGAACGTAAACAAATTCTTGATGAGCCGTCCCCTTATGTAATCCAATTTACCAAATTTCCACTGGACCACTGTACATTTATTAACCATTATCCTCGAGTGGCTTCCGAGCCTTGATAAGTGGCGACTCCTTTGTAAAAGAAATATGAGAATAGTAATCTTAATTAAGCCAAGCAAATTCTGAAGATTACCATAAAAATTTGAATGCATAGGCCATGTAATATTATTAATTGTGGGTATTTTTTCCATGTGTTAATAACATCACATTTCTAGATTGTTTCGTGCTGCGTAATAGCAGCACAACTTATGATATTGATAAACTGCTAAACCGCTAATCTGTCATGTCTTTTGGTGTCGTTTATCTTTGTTAGTTTCGGTCGACAGGATAATTTGATCGATGGCGTTTTCGGATTACTCACATATCATACACGTCGGATCTACATCCTATTTTCTGATCCAACGTTTGCGTTGTTATTATTTTTTACGGCACATCAATTATCTTTAGATTACTGAAGTTAAGTACCAGATGGCTTACCGTTTGGAATTTCAGGTACGCGCTCTCTGCAAATACGGTAAAAACTAACATCGTCATAATTATCTCCCCTATACAAAATACGCATGTGACTGGTTGAGTTAATTTGATATTGTCCAGAAAGTTTCTACATTAGGGTAACCTAACTGACATATTACACCAGAATGCACAAGGTTATTTTGTTGTTGTTGTTGTTGTTGTTGTTGTTCTTCTTCTTCTTCTTCTTCTTCTTCTCCTTCTTCTTCTT